>NW_025779577.1:0-19318 GCF_021130785.1 Homalodisca vitripennis | reverse complement strand
AACACACAAATTCTATTCCTCCAGAAGTGATGAAAGTAATTAAACCTGTATATGAAGACCTGTGTAGCCCTAATCTTTTGAAAAGATGCATGCACGGTAACACACAAAATTGCAATGAGGCGTTTAACAACATCATCTGGACCCGGCTTCCAAAAAATAATTTTGTTAATGCAACTACCTTGAAGATTGGTGTTTTGGATAGTGTGATTTCGTTCAATGAAGGTGTATTAGCCAAAGTACAAGTTTTAGAGGAACTGAGTGGAAAATCAGGGGGAAATTGTGTTGTAAGTCTAAAAAACAGCGATGAGAAGCGTGTGCGCCAAGTCGAGAAAGCATATTTGGACATTCAAAAAAGGGCTAGGAAGGCTAAAAAGACTGCTAAAAAAAGGCTTGAACAGTACAGAAGAGGAAGATGGACCAAGTTATGGAGCAGGGTTATTTTAGGTACTATTTTGAAAGCTTTTTTATATGTATTAGTAGTAGCCGTTTTAGGTTTTTGCGATTTCCCGAAAACTGATATTTTTTGTCTTTCGGTACACTTTTTAGCCATATTTATGAACCGATTTCAATGAAATCTTTACCAGTTGTCTTATGTACATACCAGTATTATGAAGTAAACATCTCCATAGTAACACTGTTCTTGATTTATGAATTTTTTATATTTTAAATTTAGATTTTAAATTTTACAATATTTATTTGTGGTGTCAAGTGCTTATTTATAGCCATAAAATAATGTTAAGTTTAAAAAGCTTCTTGCAATAGTTAACCTGAAAATATATGTAAAAGATAATTTTAAAAATGGCTGACTGTTATCAAATTAAACTGTTTTGTATAAGCATAAAAAAATAGTAATATACAATCTTTAAATGACGCAGAATTTGAATAAGGTATTTCAAATCTCTTTCAGAAAATAAAGGAAAATATAAAAAATAATTGTCAAAATAACAATGATATATTGACATATAGTAAATTGTTTGTTTGATGCTCATGTCCTTACACGGCGTTAAGTTACTACAACAAAATGTATAACGAATAATAGTTAATAACGGAGAGGTCAAGAATGTTTTTAATTTAGTAGTAAACATGGGGTAATTTAGGGAACGTCGTATGGGAAAGAGTGTATTGAAAAGTGAATCATGTCTACATTTTACTAGTTTCACCTGAGTACATTACTGTATTAAGTGTAAATACTACAATGAGATTTGTTTGTAGGTTGACGATCAAAGCTGGTTGTCCTATGAACTTCCCTATGAACACACAATGGATCCCCCTGAAGTTCGGTAGCTGCATGTCGTCTTTTATTAACAAGTATATAAACTGTGAAATATCCTAATATTGGTAAATATTAATTTAATTTGTTAGTGTCCGATAAAACATCTAATAATTTTTTTATTTTTTATTGAATTTTACAGAAATTTTGAGAATTTTATAGATCAATTTTTAACTTATCGCGACTCTAACAATATAAATTAACTGTTTTGCACTACAAGATGGAGTTTGTGCCTTACAGCTATAGCTTTATTAGGATTAACCTTGCGAAATTCCTTATAACAATTGTTGTATCCATAATTATACATAATACCCAGATATTTTATAATATTTAATGCTACTAGAGATTTTATAAAGTTTAAAACAAAAATTCATTCAGTGTTACTGGGCAGATAGTGGGAATTAGAGTTAATTTATAATACTTCAATTTAGATTGATACGGGAAATCACTGGATTGTTTCATAAATGGTATTATCAATCTATACATAAACTTCCTGCGTCATGAATATAATTGTACAGATTTAGTTTATGACAATTATGAGTTTTTAAAAGGTTTATTGAGGTTAGTCCATATATGCCTTTGCATCTCAAGAATGAAATCAAAAACAAAGTTCCCAAATCTCAAAGTTGTAAAACAATCTGAGACAGTTTCAAGGTTTCAAACTAAAAGGCTACTTATCCATCATAGTATTTTATATTTTGAATTAAATAAGATATATTTATCGATAACAATTTCTAAATCTTTCAAAACCTACAGGAAATGTATATAAAATTGTAGTAATATGTTATTTAAATAATATACTATTCAAATTCCTTTTCAATAACAGTGAGAGTATAGTACATGTTGATTGTAATGTCTACTCTGATTGAAACTAATTTTTACTTCACCACAAATTTATAGATTCTGAAAAATATAGACATAGTATGATGTATCATAAACCTCTACTAAAATCTTATCACATATGTCTTGTTATTATTATATAAAATCTTTATAACAAAGATTATTAATTCGAAAATTATTTAATTGTATGTACACTTAATAACTTGTGATTTAATCCATTTTAATTGGTAACAGTTAGTTAATATCAATGTACAATTACGAATCACTATATTAAGGAAAGGTACATTTTTATTTCAAATTTATCATTTTTAATCGAAAATGTTGTATTAAAGTTTTTTATAATTTTCTCCTTATTGATTGAGATATGTGGTCCTATTTAATAAAATATATCTCTGTTACCGAACTTAAAGCTATATATCTTAAATGAGGACACCAAGCTATTAATATAATACTAGCCATTGGAGAAATCATTATGTTTATAAACACAAAGTAATTATTGGTTTTTTTCTAAGGATTGAGTCTGGTGGCACGATCTGGATATCCAACTAATTTAAGATTGGGTTCTGAGAACACTCTAAAAGTTATCATAGAATTTAATCATCCTTTTTCCGGTTGCTTGTTGTCAGCTCTCCGACCCGTGGATGTTACGAAACCACTAAATAACTTTTCCAAGTAGAGATTTAGGTTATTAGAACACTTTGAAGTTAATAAATATTTTAATCTGGTTTTTTATATAGCAATGTGGACATCATGAAGCCCTAGAATGACACGAAGCTTTTAAAAGTTGTCCAGACAAACGTTTTGGTTATTAAAAGATTGGAGTTTATGAAAACTTTGACGTTAAAATATATATATAGTCTATTGGCAACAGAAATACCTTCCAAGACATGAATCCTTGTAAAATGGTCTGAATGACTTCATTAGTTTGGGTTTGGATTCTATGGACATGTTTTAAATGGTTTACCGGTAAAATAACTAAGATTTTGTTTGGGCGTTTGTGTAAGTGTACTAACTATATACAAGAATCTCCATAGAAATGGAGGTTAAAATAACACACTATTCACATCAATTATAAGTTATGACATGCACTAGAAATATGAAACATCATGCGAGTATCAAAGCTACATTTCATTTATCTGTTATTTGTATACTTTTCTTTAAATATATGTTAGAGTCAAATTATTTTTTCGATGATATGAAATTAGCTCACTTCGTGTACCTACACCTTGTCACAAATTTAGATAGAACCAGACAATGTTATCTGTTGCAGTTGGTTACACGGTCAATGACGTACTCTACGTGTGGAACGGCAAGCGACAGGTGGCTATCGCAGACGACGTGAAACTGTCACAGTTCGACTTCATCGCCACCCCCAGCTGCCAATCAGACGGACATGCTTAAGACGGGTACCAAAATGTTTTCAAGTATACTACTGTATACGTACTGTTGTATTCTTACAATATTACATAATTATTAACCGTCCATAATTATATTCTACTATCGCACTGCAAAAATAATTCCTACAGTATTACGTCCGTATATCAACCGTACATAATCATACTCACCGTAACAGTATAAAACACCATCCCCATCTTCCAGATTGGACCATTTGGTGCATTTTTAAAGTTTAGAATAATTTTACTTAGGTCCTTGGGTCATATTAGGAGTTTAGAAAACAATGAGTGTTTAAGTTACTCGGTACGATCGATAAATATACCGCACGGATAGTCTGCCTCACCCTGTAGTCTGCAGATCACATTAATACATTTTTATCAAATATATTTAAATTGCGACTAAAACTTTGTGTATAGTCAACATATTGAATTTTATGTCGTAGTCTTTATGTTTTTTATTTTATAAAAACTATTTTCTTTACTAGAACCTTTTTGAATCAAAATGTTATTGTTTATAAAGTGTGGTCTCAGCTGCAGTACAACTATGCAAAAATTACAGTAGTGAAATAATAATAAAAATAATGTTATAAATATGAAATGCCTTTGTTTTGTATTATAAAATTTTTTTCACGCGTAAACTTCTCAAGTGACAACACTGAAATTTTGACATGTACATTCCTTATCGTCCCTGGGGATGAATGTAAGCCTATTATTATTACGATAATCCCTTCAGAATAATCCCCACTGGTCTCTAAAATAGTGAAATATTAGTTGAAAGAGTCTCTTAAATGTAAACAACTGTTCTGTATATAAAAATTGCTTTACGAACGGTAGATCCAACATATTTAATTAATTTAACCATTATTTTAAAATTTTATAGATTTATAGAGTGATAATATAACAAAATTTACACACTTCTTATTTAAAAATCGTGGCAACAAGGCCAACCAATTAATGTATAAAGGTTAATTTTTTGACGATGGAAGGATTGTGAAGGAAACAGGATTTTTCCGGACATTTGCCATCGGTTCAGTGAAAACAAGAAAACAGTAACACTACGTTTCGAGATCTGCAATCTGATCTCTTCTTCAGGTAAAGAAACTAACCTAATACATAATTACAAAACTAGGTTAAAATAAACAAATCTTACTAAAGCGTTGTGGCACGCCTAAGTCAGGAATCACAACCTACATGTTGTTGTCAATGTAGGTTTGTGATTCCTGACTTAGGCGTGCCACAACGCTTTAGTAAGATTTGTTTATTTTAACCTAGTTTGTAATTATGTAATTAGGTTAGTTTCTTTACCTGAAGAAGAGAATCAGATTGCAGATCTCGAAACGTAGTGTTTACTGTTTTCTTGTTTTCACTGAACGATGGCAAATGTCCGGAAAAAATCCTGTTTCCTTCACAATTAATGTAGATTTTAACGTCAGGTATAAACTAAATTGTGAATGTGTTACTGTCATGTATTGAATTTTCGTGTCCTTAGACATTGTGGGAAATCATGCTTACAGTGGTTGAAGGAACAGAAAAGTGGAGGAGCTGGGCATTGGCATGTCTCAACAAATGATTCGATTTGTGGACTACAAATTCCAGGAAATAAGTGTGCGTAGTGAGTCTGTGATTATAGCAAGTGGAATCACAACGTAAGACCACGAACCACTAAAATTAAATTTTTCTAACAGAAAACATCGAGGTGACATCGCATCCATTTATCACTGATAAGGTATACGATACTGCTTATATATATATATATATATATTATATATATATATATATATATATATATATATATATATATACTGATATAATTTCTTGACTTGGTTAAGTAAATAGTATTACATAGCAAACATGGATAGGGAAGAAATAATATGTACTTTACTGTATAATGTATTATCTTTACATATGTATGACAACTGTAATGTTGTAAGTATTATTGATGTTGATTTTTGTGTTTAATATTCCATAAAAAATCTATATCCCATACAATTTAGAAAACTATACTGGTCTAACCTCATTACAAAATTATATGAAGGTCTTCATACATTGTTTCTCGGGGCAAATTAGCAAACTGCATTTTTGAATTGAAAATTTAATCCAATTTGCATTATAAGTGCAAAACCTGAAATAAGAATTTTTGTTTAACCTCTGGTCCTCCTAATCAAGAACACTGAAAATATAGGTAGTTTCAATTTCAAAAATACCATAGGATCCTATTTTATTACATAATAAGAACGACTAAGAAACTTACGAACTTCGACTTTCTCTAAATTGGTATAAACAATTCATGTGTTATCTGAAATCTTGTGAGTACGGAATGTTGCATATATATATATATATATATATATATATATATATGTATATATATATATATGTATATATATATGTATATACATGTATAAATATATAAATTTGTTTTTTCAGTTAACACTTAAGAGACAGTTCAGTTAATAAAATATACATCACACAACTGCATTCTTGAGTATTACGTTACTAGTTTGAAACTAAAGAAAACCATAAAAGTAATTAAATTCATCTGTAATATGTAATCCTATAGTACTCATAGAACATTAAATAAACACAAATAATTCCCGGTTGGTTCAAGTTCGGATTTATTCGCTCCACCGAGTCCCGAGATCATTTTCTGCTGAGGGTATAAAGGGAAGCTCTCGCAGAGAAGATGTTTTTCCAAAATAACGAGAGATTCTTTCTGTTGAATATAACGAGGATATAGTTGAATAATTCAAATCTGTTTTATACAATGAACAATTAGGAAACTATTTAAAACTTAATTATGTAATTATTATTGTACTTCCTTGACAATATAATATGACTGCAGGTATAGAATTAATTGTCGTGTAAACTGCAAACCCAGATATTAACTGAGCACATGGTGATTATTACATAAAGTGAAAATCATATAAAAGAATATTAAGCTGTGTAACAATAACATGAATGTACTACTCTACACGGATAAAATACCATTAACCAGACAATACAATTCACTCAAATGTCGTAATTACGTACGTAATTAATCCTCTTTCAATTTTGATTAACTCGTCTTAATTATTTTTTAGAATGAGGTGTTTTGTTTTCATTCTAGATTTTTCTTCTGAGCCGTTTCTCTTAAAGTTCGACTTAAAAAGATGGATAGTTATATAGATCCATGTTAGTATATTACATTATGTTAAAAGTATAACAGTGACTTTGTGTCTATAAAACTGTTATAAACGAGTAGTATAAGTTTAATAGTAGAATATAAGGTTTAATAGTACAGAATTTGTTATAGAGTATTTTAAGTACAACTACAGGAATTTGTATCAAATAAGATTTGGTGTTTCTTCAAACTTATTGGATCAAATTATTATTTACATGAGCCATTTCTCACTCGCATTTCAACTTATTCACAGGCTGGAAAAATCATTCATAAAAATATAGTTAAAAAACATAAAAATATTTATAAGTACTTAAAAAAATGTATATGTTTATTAAGTGTAAAAGAAATGTTTATAAACACATACATTTTCATCCATAATTTAGGATAGTCGAAATTCTGAAATTATTTTGGATTGAATAAAACATTCGGACTAAATATTTTCACAAAATTGAAAAATTAATTTGACACCAAAACTATATTTTTTGCAGGGAAATTGAATAGGACTTTAGATGTAGGGGAATGTTATACACTGAAATATTAATCATCCTCTGCGAACACTTATATATCACCCAAATAAACCAAATTTCTGTTATGTTTATATACATATTTGTGTGTGTGTGTGTGTATAAATATACAGGGTACAAAAAATTGCTGTGGGTGATAGTAGACGTACACAAGATTTCAAACAAAAAATTACATATAGGTCGAGAACGTTTCGTTAAGCCGCTAGCTGCCATTTTGCATTTTTATATAATTACTATTAATTTTTCTATAAAAATAAAGTTGCAGCTATCAAACTTCGCAAATAGGCATTAATATATAAGTGAACAAAATAATTGTGTAATTTGCTTTTATATTAACAAAATGGTGTCCTGTTGAATTGGCTAAATTAAACAAAAAATAGTAAAGTTATACAACATGTATAACATACCAACTAATTAGTAAGTTTTATAAGAAACCAAAGGTATCTTGGTCGATGAAATCCGTCAACGCATAAGCTAGCACGACCACTTTATACGCTTGCACAAGCCGGGAGCAACAAATAGCTGATGGCACTGAACTGTGATATGTTTGTTGCTCCCGGCTTGTGCAAGCGTAATAATTGGTTTTGTTGTTATTTGACATCAAAATCTTTTAAGTGAACACACGCATTTAGTTAATATCACATAATTATCGTATTAAAAAAGATCTATTATGTATTACCACCCATAAGCAAAGTTTGATCACTGTAGCTTTACTAGTTCTATAGATATCAAATCTTTGTTAAGAAACACACACTGCATGAAAACAGTTCCTATCATGGGGTTTGTTTATATGTACTAAATAAAAATATAGAACACGCTTTTAAAATAGATTTTTATTTATTTTTAAATCATAACAATTTTACACTTTATTTTCATTAAGATCTCATTTTAGGAGGTAGATAAGGGTTCAATCTAAAAACAAAAATAATTTATCAGCATAGCTTAAGTAGAACATTTGTAATGTGTAATATAGCTAAATTTATGGTTAAATACGATTCGGAGTGCCATTAAAGCACTACATTATCACTAAAGAAGCAAACATTTGAACGTTCGTATAAAAAAAGGGAAAAAACTTTTTGAAATGTTTCGGTTTTCATTAAAAGCTTCTATTGTCAAATAATGAACATTTCTAAAGACCAGTTTTATAATCCCAATTTATACTTTTATCCTCTCTTATGCCTGCAGTTCAAGAGAAGTCTACTCTTTTTTCACATTTAATTTTATATCTGTTTTAAGACTGTTAAAAAAATTGAATCTAAATTTAGAAACTGTTTTGTATTTAAGGTAAAATTTACACCATATTTAAATGCTTTCATGCGTAAAGATAGGTAAAAAAGTACATTTAAGTGATGTGAAAACACCAAGGAATTATCAGAAGAGGTCTTCACTAAATATACCTTAAATGGTTTGCTCGTTTGGATGTATGTAGGACATGTTTCACACATATGACGCATAAGTTGTCTGTACACTATCTGGAGAACTGAATGGCATACAGTTGTAGTGATTCATGCCAAAGTGGACCTATTTAATAGTTATGTACAGTCTGAAATTGGGATTTTTCACTGTTTCTTCTCAGACCGTAAGTAGATTGAAAGGGCCGGATGTATACGCTTTTTAAATGAAGTAAGCTTCTCAGACTTACTTTTGTTTATATTTACTTAATAAAGGCCATGAGACAAACTCAACTACGGCAACCAAAATAATTAATTGAAACCAAAAAGAGAAAATATTTTATGGAAGTAAGCAACCGCAGATCGTATAACTTCGAAGCAGCTTCAGTTTTACAGGAATAGAACTCCTAGATGGCTGTCATAAAAGTCGGTCAATCTTGATTGAGACCAATAATGTGACTTTTATAGCTCATTCTCTTTAATGTACCTAAATGTATTGGGACAAAGCGTATTAGTAAAATTTGAATAGATAAACATGGATATATCAATTTTGTTTTGGAATTTCTTGAATATGAACTTGGACTCTAGAACTTGAAGTAAAGTTTCTTATACTTCAAAGCTTGTACTATACATACTAATGGCTCTCTGTCGAACTGCGATGGGTGCCATAAGGGACTGTTTGGCTCACTGATTATTTTACCTTCATGTACTATGTAAGTTTACTTACAACCAATGATGAAATTACTACTTAAAGTGGCCCTTGTAAGCAAGGTCAAAGTTGGGGTTCGCCTTATTGGGTTCCTTGTTAAACAGGTTTATATGTCTCGCAATTCCGTTGTTTTATATTTAGCTTTTATGAAATAGGTTTCCCACAAGATATAAAAGATATTAAAGATATTTATTTCTATAACAAATTACAAACATCACATGCATTACACCTTAATATTAAAACAGTTTTTGACAACAAATATTCGCAATGTTGATAAAACATACATAAATAACAAACCATTGCATGATTAGTTTATGAACATGCATTAAAGTTAAAAAATACGACTATATAAATGAACTATTTTAAAATTATTTTCAGACAAATTTTAAACTCCATCAATGTGAAAAAGGTAAATAAGTTGTTATACTTTATTCTACAAAGGGTTTTTGAAACATAAATATAACCACACATACTGTACCATCAATAAGTTTTTCATAACCGTAACGTATGTGGATCTCATGGAAATAAATATATGTTGTATATCTTTATACAAACAGGTAGGAAAATAAAGTTATATTGATGTTAATTTGTAAGACTTTTTGTTAATTATTATGTCACAATTTTCAGAATATTCACTATATAAGAAAACAACAGCGGACAATGAAATGTTTTATCACAAAAAGAAAAAATAGTTTTGTTTAGCACAAGAAAGTGGATAAACGAGAAAAGATATGATATTATACGACTTATACAATATATTAATATTAATTCTTCACGGTCGCCAGAAATCGTAAAATGTCAATTTGGTGAGGACCTGATATCGCTGGATTCAATTACTGTAATCCGTGCTGAGACCGGGATATAAGCTGAATATCAACTACCGCAGTGTTTTACTATGATGAGTCGTTTCCTCTCCATTCGTTCTGTCTAATGATTGTCATCATTTTTCAGCAGGGACTTTATTAGACTACCGTGATGCGTCCTAAGACTGGGTCTGAATTTTAACGACTTTGTATCATATTCCATGATGATGAAAATTATTCATTGACAGAGCTTGTTAAAGTTAATCAACCGCTCTGTGTTATTATTACAACTTTATCAAATTGTAAATCTGTATTAAAATATATTATTTTGTTTCGTTTACCCAAAGGAGAAACATGTTTTTTTTTCAAACTCATAACATAAATATCGTGTATTTATTATATGACACCCAGCATAATTAAAAAAATGTGGATGTATTTACGTGTTGGTGTGTTGGATGTATTGTATTTAGGAGATTGACCACCCACAATCTACGGGAGTAGAGACATTCGTGGAAGAAAGCTACCCGGAAAATTGGACGATGAAGATGAGGCCTCCCCCCCAATTGGAGAGGAGGAAGTCTCTAATAATACCCTCTCCATGCTTCGACCCTAAAAGGCCCCCGACCTGGAAAAGATTGGATCACCTGCTTATCTACGTGTCCCAATCTGGATTATTGAATATAAGAATTTTGTAATCGTTTGCAGCTCCGAAACATCCCTGTCTCTTTGATATAAGGTGAAAATGATCTCTAAACCAATGCCGGGGAAGAATATTAACGTCCTATTTCCTCCTAACAACCCTCTCTAAGGTTCTGGAGAAACCATTGCTAGATATAACCCCAGACAGCTTTCGGCTTCCATCTTTTGCTCCGGGATGACCAGCACGGTTTTTGAAGAGGCCATTCCTACACCCTTCTTCAACTGACTCGCCTGTTGTAACAACATGTAAATTGGTCTGGCTGCTACAGGGGTGACAATAGACGTGAGACAAGGCCTTTGAGTACGTGTGGCACTAGTGAATCCTCCTCAAGCTGGCACACAGTTCTCCCTCTTGGCGCATATTTCAAACTGCTGGAGTCATATCTTCAAGATCGTCGTTTCACTGTGTCAATGCGAACAAACCATCGCAAAATCTTCGACCATACTCTGCCTCGTACTGTACTACGATATGTTTCCTTCATCATTCGTGCATGTTCATGCAGCAACAACTCAAATCAAACTCCCGGGAAACCATTGCTCAAGAATTGGAGAATAAAAGTTCAACATTGCTAAAATTTATAAAGCTATATGCTTCACTAGGAAGAAAGTGGGGAACTGTAATTTGTGACTTTTACGTCTAGGGCAAAAGGCTACGCTGGACCACTAAAACTAAAACCTAAAACTTTTGTAACAGTGTTAAACCACACTATCGCCACCACACAACTGGGCGCTATCGCCGCATAAACAAGGGGAAAGCTCCCAGCAACTTTAACTCCTCGCTGCTAAAATCCGATCTCTCTAATTTTTGGAGTTGACTAAGCTGGTGCTTTATATAGGGCCATTACCCGGTACAGTCCTTACATAAATTGGACCTGGATGCCGGTCTGGTACCCTACAACATATGCTTCATCCAGGGAATGTCTGGAAGCCTTCAAAATTCACACTACTACGTTTTCCTGAGTATATTGCAATATTATGTTTAGGAATACAGCGATTATTCGTACCACAGGTCTACCATCAATCTACATCTACATCAAGGACCAAGCACATCAGCTCTACTGAGCGGCTCAACATATGAAGGATTGAGTGTCCCGGGAGGGTACTCCACCCCGGAAATTGTAGAGACCGAGGTAGGATAACGCGGCCTCGGGAAATATCATTACCCGGACATCTCTCACCCAAAGACTGTCTATCTCATCCGATCAGACTATTGATTGTACTTATCTATTGAAGCAAAATATTCGAGATGTAAGTCTTCTTCGCCTGCCCTACTGCACTAAAGCTTCCCTGTGAGCTAGAAGCAATATCTGTCCTACAGCAATTGAGATTATTTCCCAGAAACTGCCCAAGTAGGGGATTAACATGCCCGTTTGGAGTTTTCTAAAGTACAGGAATAAATAAGTAAATAAATAAATATATATATATATATTTATATAAAATTTATTTTTACATTTTTGTGTGTATAAACGTGTTCTATTGAACTGATCATCTGGCATTTCTTGTCGGAATGTCTATAAAAAATAAACTTTGTGTTTGCCTTAAAACATAAACGATAAACCTAAACAATTAAAGTACTGTAAACATAACAGTTAAACCTCAAACGTAAATGTAGTAAATGTGTACAACACAAGCCGAGACAATATGTAGACAAAACTAATCCATGATTCAAAAATATGTCAATACTAAGTTATTTAACTTGTATAAAACCTGCAGGTTTTAAATTTGAGTTAGTTCTTTTTTATAATATTAAATTGTAGTAAAATCTTTAATATTGTATCAATTAATTATAATAATTACCTTTAAGTTAAATTTGATTCCCATTTATCTCGAGTTAGAGGTGAAATTGATCATCACGTAGTTCTGTACTCCAACAACCTGTATTCCCAAATTTTTATTAGTTTTATCGAAGTTTTAATTAACTATGAACAATGTTATGAGTAAATATTCTACATAAATTTTATTAGTTTGAAGAGAACCCAATAGAGAACACACAATAGTTCTTTCAACTCGGGTTAAAGCGGATGGAGTAAAGTTGAGTTTGCATTGAATCGTATAATAATCGGAGTACAATAGATTTTGACTATTACATGCATGACTATAACCTACTACTGCTCACAATACAATACTGGCTATTTGTTTGAATGAGTTTTAGCAAGCATTCAAGTCTTCTGCTCATCAGCCCTGTACGTACAAAGCATTACAATATTTATTATGCTTGTGCCATCGGAACAAACGTTTGGAATTGGAAATTCTACCTTTATTACTTTTTAGACTACCTTTAAAATCGATGCTACTTATTTATCTATGTAAGTGTTGGGAGAAAAAAAGGAATTGGAAATTCTATTTGACTAATTTATCATTATTAAAAACAGTATAAAAATGTTATTAGTAAATATGTACGAGTATAAAGACAAAAATAATTAATTTTTTAGAACCTTCCATTATTAAATTAAATGTCAGATTTAAATTCAATTAAAAAGTACTAAGTGAACATGTTGTGTTATTAAAATTATCAAAGATTACATTTGTTACATAAAAAGTTTCATCACAAATGTCTTTAGTGCAATTGGATGGAGAGAAAAGGTTTAAAAAAATGAAAAACACCCTATAATTTACTAAAAATTCTTTTTATTATTCTCGAAAGCAAGTTTCTTTTAAATTTTATTAGTATTATTTTTATTTGAAAAAAAATGAACTGTTGCATTGTAAAATGGAAATAAAGAACATTCCATTAATAGTGTAATTTGAATATTAAGTCTCTATCTACTAATATTCCGTGGGAATATTTTTATTCTATGTTTGCTTATAGGGATTTAAAATAAAATTTAAAACTTCATTAAATGTACAATAGGTATAATAATAATAATAATAATAAAAACATTAATCAAATAGCCTTTAAGGCTCAACGACTTCTGAAAATAAGTTTAATGGGTGATTAAAATTATAATGATTAAGATGGCACCTATTTAGAGGCACATTTATCATTAAATTAAATAACTTATTTAATAATTTTTATAGTTAAAACTCTTTTGATTTACTTAATATTGTCATCCAAACTAATCTCTATCATAATTTATTATTTAACTTAACACCGTAGTATCAATTCCAAAATTAAATGATTACATGGACACTAATAATAGACTCGGGTGGTGATGATTCGATACTCCTTAAAAATGGAAAAGAAAGATTATAAAATGCAAAATCGAAAGGGGTTTAAATATATCCACAACATTTACTGTCCCTAGGAATGATGTTAAACAGATAACAGTTTACTTATTATACTTGATAACGTTGGATTTCCGTGGAAAACCAAAAAAAACAAAAAAATAAAAAAAAAAACAGTCCGCACGCAACTCTTTAAACAGCTGAGAATCCCAATCGGGGAGTAACTCTCATTATGCATTTGAACTACTCATCCAGATTTTTACAAACATGTATCATAATATGATGAAGCATGTCTTAAAAATAGGAGACTCAGAATCCTATTTTCATTAATAAGGCCTACAAGCACAATATCTCTGCCCTCTTCTAAACTACCCCAAAGCATCCTAATACATCCACTATCACTATAGGTTCTTCCAGTGTACGTACATCTAGTTGATGTACACTTAATAATCATGTTAGTAATATACATATTGTAAAAATAACATATAGTATTATTAAGTACACTATTTTAAATAAGCTTTTGAAATCTTTAGATTAAAACATATTGAAAAATTTAAATTTCTAGCTCATATGTGTTTAGTAATGGATATATCATGATTAAGACTCTCAGGCTCGAGAATCGTCGGAAATTATAACCGAGAGAATTTAGTTATTTTTATGTTTTAATAATTTATACTTCTAACTTTCGATACAGGGCTTTCATTCTCATCTACGTGTGGTTTCTACCTGTTTGTAAATTATACTTGGTACTCTAAATATCAACATGTCCACTTCAATATGTGGCAAACAAATGGAATGTCCAGGAGTGGCACATTACTAACCGTGCCATAATGTTTAATTGGTGAAACGAGCTGCTTGAATATATCGGACCTTTTTACTGCATCATGGATGGACTGAAAGAGGGTGATGGGGGCCCTCCCCTATGAAGTTAAAGGTATTTAAAAGAGTTAAAAATTAGGGGATGTTTTGTCTCGCTCCGCGTATTTCCCGCTGCTCACTTTTAACCGGAGGATGATGGATCAAAAGGTATCCAGAGGCCCTTTTCCCTTTTTCAGGTGTGGGTGATAAAGACAAAATGCACATAATTATAATGCACATTATCTTCTCCTCGCGATGAGGATTTTTGGAAGAAGGCTTCCTTTTATCCTTTACCTATCCTAAATATCCTGGTCAAGTACGGAATTAAGTTACAAAGGTTTCTTTTATGAGTAAGTGTAATGAGGTTTTTTTTTTTTTAATTTTTTTTTTTTTTTTTTTTTAAGTTAAATTTTTCAAGTAAGTGTTTCGTGGTTAAAACAATTACTGGGATTTTAAAATTAAAATTGTCTGGTTATCTACATTATGTCTCGCGATTAAAAAAACGCTGGGGATTTCTTCTTCCTTAAATGTTTACGGAAATATAACAAAAGTGCTTTTTTAAATTCATAGGACTATTATATGAAAGGCATTGTTATAATAGAGTTTTTAGTGTTAATAATAAAATGAAGGGTAAGGTATGAGCTCAGAGACAATTGGTGCTAGATAAAAATAAGAATATTGTTCAGAATTTGATAGCACGTTCTTATTCAGGAATATTATTTTGGAATGTGTACAATAGGCTTTGTAACAGGATTTACATCTTATTCCATATAAAATAATATAGGTACTTTGTTTTTGTATCATCACTTCCTTTTATATCACAAAAATATCGCAAAAAATTATAATCTTGGTTTAATTTTTGTAATAAATATATCTATTTAATTTAAATTTCTTTATAACGGAGAAAAAAAAAGTTAAAAAGGCTGGGAATTTCTTTAAAAGTAGTTCGAAAAGCATAAAGAAAAAAAATTTCTAGAAAGTATTTATAATTAATCCTATTAAACTGTTCGGTAAGCAATGAATCAAGGGTGCCTAATGCGAAGTTTCATTTCTTCTGGAAATTCTGGAAACCAAAATGTACGATCCATTGTAATAATCAGATAGGTATAAAATGTGGACTTTTTTGGTATTAATAATAGTAATACAAGAGTATGAAAAATCAGGATTTCACAAAATCCACTGAAAAATGCTTGTGAAATCTAAAAAATTGTTTTATTTTATAGTAGCAAGAGCATACCCATATAATATGGCCCACTAATATCATGAAATTACTATTATGATATGATAATTCCTATAGTTCTAACATTTTTAATTAAGAATGAATATTATTAATTTACAAAAAATCTTCACTAATAAATCCTAGGATTTAAAATAGTTTCAGCGTTATAAACACACTATATAAGTAATAATGACCTTTATATTATCTTCCGCCTTAGTCCAATTAAATTCCAAATTTTTACCCAATCTGAGTCGCATCTTTCCATTTTATTGTATATGAATATGAAAAGTTGTATGGCGTAATATTCAAAACAAAACATGAGACCTATATTGTCATAAAATGTACTAATAATTTCCCCAAAATACCTGATATATTAAAAACACCGCCAATTACCTAAATATCATTGTACAAAATTCAGGGAACGGCAATATTTGAAAGATACAAATGATCCTGTACACTTTTACAAATCACGTCGGTTTTTTACCAGAATGTTTAGAATTCTATATATATTTTACAAGTAGTTTTCTTTTTACCTCATAGGATTACGAGATTTTATATATTATGTCCATAACGTTTAATTCAATAAAAATGATTGAAGCATGCTTTAAGCAAAATTGAGACGTCTACTATTAAAAGTTCTCTTACTGTAATAATGTAAATGTGATTATGGTTTAATTTCCAAATTATGTTATGATGTCTTTGATAAAAAAATACATATTTTCGGTTTTATTTTATTTCTCTCCCTGAAATGTGAAAATGTGGTTTTTTGAATATGCCCAAGTGTTTTTTATAAGGTGGACAATCCTCAAAAATTATTAAATATCTATGTTATTTTATAATATTCTTTCCTAAAAAGGTAACAGGATTTACCATTGTTTACATGGATTTCTCTATAATTATGATTAAATAATATTTAGTATAACATGTGTGATTGAGTTAGGTATGTTTTATTAGAATATAGTATTTATTTTTATATAAAATTAATTTAAATTGCAAACCAATAATTTTGAACCATTCTTTATCGTTAAAAGATAATAAATCTTTAGTTTATAGTATTAAAAACACACTTATTTTTCAGTAAAATGTAAAAAAAAAACTTATGGTTACAGTTACTTTTTTATATAGACTTTATTAAATTTCTTCAGCTTATATTAAAAAGTGCCCCCAATGCAAACTAACCCAAAGGCGTATTCGGTGAGCTCGATGATTATAATTGAATTTATATTGTTGGCTGAGCGTTAGCAAAGCCAATATGTATGTGAGGGGCTGGAAAAGTTTCAATTTTTGACCTTTCTATCCAAATTGATATGGTAGTACTTTTTTGATATGGTAGAAGTTTTTGGCATGAAAGTTTTAATATTTACATAAAACGACATCGAATTCAATGCTAGTGCATGTCCATTCCTTAGGATTAGGGCCTTGAACGTTAGCATACATTTTTTACATTGGTAACAATGATGGTAACGAATAAACCACATAGCATAAATAATACATACATTTGGAAAACACACTGCGTACAATGATGTTGGCATTACAACCATACAACATAAACCCGGTGAAATGAATTACAAACCCTTGAATAGTTTGCTTACAACCTCAACAAAGAGTTTTACCTTATTTATAAATTCTTATTAATTTAAAATCAGTTACTAAGCGTAAAGTTAATAATTACGTGACCTTACCACTCACGTTGTCGATCGAGGCACAACACTGTAATGACATGGTACTTAAGATAAGAAAATGAGCCCGTGAAGCGTCCCCATTTATAAGTTTTATATGTTTTTAAATTTCTTTCTATAATGTACTGTATAAGGTGTTCAAACTTCATCTTTAGCCACAAGACGGAATCCTAGCGTAGGACTGGCAAAACCCTCCAAGTGGACAGGATGGGTGAACTAAAGGTCATGAGATATCAGTATTCTGAAAAGCATGCACCATCCGCAGCAAATTCCGAATTTGTTGTAGAAAACGATCCCTACACCTGGAAGACGGCAGTTCGACCACACAGGCCTCGATGGTAGAATTAGAAGCCAGCCCACATTTCCCTCTGCCCACAAAATAAAGTACAGACCTCTGCTGTAAAGCCTCGCAATCCACAAAGCTACGGCCGGGTGCGGCGGCAAGACAAAAGAGTGCGGAACAATACTGAAGGCATCTGCCACAGTCGAGCCAAGCGATGATACATCCACTCCACGCCCCCCGACGACAACCCCTCCATCAAAAAGCACTTGAAGAGTACAATTTACATAAAACAATAAGCATATAATTACTCGTGATGTTCCTTACAGTTGTTTTCTGGAAAATAAACAAAATTGTTTTATTAAAAACAATTACATAAATTAACATAACAAACTACAGAGCACAAAATAAAGTTAATGTCGAATTAATAAGCCATAATGAGAATCTAAACACACAGATTAAAAGAAGAAATCAGACAAGCTTTCCATAATACCAAACTGGGTATTGATAACACTACCCTGTCACTTTTGAAGAGAAATGAAGACTGATTCAAATACAGTCCAAACTTAAAAAACATAATGAATGTAAAGTTGAAGGAACTAATATTACAAAGATTGGAAGACGATATCAGACAATCTTTGAAAATTCTAGTCATTAGGAATTTAAACATGAAAGACATCGAAAAGAAAAGATACAGTGTTGCATAAGAAAAGAAATGTAAACAAAACAATGGTTATACGGCCGTAGTTATCCTGGGAAATAGTCATGCACGTGCACAATTGCTATAATTGCTAAGGGAAATGACAAAATCTAAGGTGAAAAGCGTCTGCAAACCTCAAGGAATACTTTTCAACATCGTCGAACTAAAGCATTACTCCCACTTGTGGCCTTGTGGTACAGTGAGGTACTGATAGCGGGTATTTACAACCAGACTGCAGGTGAACCTCAAGAGTTTTATTATACTGCCACTGTCAGCACCCGCCAACGTCACTACCACTCTGGCATTTTCCATTACTGTAGCCACATTGCCATGAACTGCCTGGAGACGACGAAAGTCAGTGAGGAAAAAAGCCCTCGTGGAACGCCTACACCCCAGAGTGGGCGATTCATGGAGTTTAATAAGATTAACCGGAGGGTTTTCACGAGGCAAGGTATACCTGTTCCAGGGAGGCAAGAAACATCTATCTTGGCCTGATACAGTCGAGTCTCGCTAGATATCCACGTACCTAAAATCTCAACTTCAATCACAGGTAAATCGCCGTCACCATCGTCTCTGGGCAATTTTCGCTAATCGCCACCGCTTCAGAGATACTTCCAGAACGAGAATGTC
>NW_025779576.1:0-56693 GCF_021130785.1 Homalodisca vitripennis | reverse complement strand
AAGTGGAGGGAATTGTTCCACTGAGAAACAGAAAAGTAAATAAATAAAAAATTGAGTTCCGAGACTGAGCATAAGAACGATTGTTGCAGATTGATTGCAGGGCCGTTCTGTACAAGACAAGACAATGTACACTGACTTCTAGATAACTAGAGACAAAGTGGATGATAACAGTAAAATATTAGCTTTATAACATTCAGCAAATAATTTTGTCTTTTGATTTATAGTTCCATTTGATGCTTTAGAGATTTTGGTTGGTCTCACAAATCTGGGGCTGTTTTTAAACAGTGATAAACTATGAGGTCCATATAAGGGTGAATCTCACAAAATAGGAGAAAATGATTATGTAAAAGAAATAAAAACAATTAAAATCAGAAGTTTGTTATTATTGGTGTAACTGTTAGTACGTATTGTAAGGAATAGTTATATTGTGAGTAGCAGAGCTAAAATTTGAATCATTTCTATTTTTTTTCAATTTTTACAAAAGTTCAAGACACCATATTTTTTACAAATCGGTAACGTTTAAAAAATCCACGATAAAATTGTATTTAATATTAATTATTACCAATAATTAATCATTGTTTTTAAGATTTGAAGTCCCTAAAACTATGAAAAACAGTTACTGTCACAAAGTTTGTAAAATAATTTTTACCATTTTTAATGCCTTTTAAGTGGAAATTGTAAGCTATCTAGTCATTTACATTGCAAACTTTGCAAATAAAACCCGAAATTCTTTAAGTACTTTAACTAGCTTGTTATATGTGAAAGGATAAGTTCTTAACACTAAACAATTTATAGGATAAAAAAATTAAGAGATAAAAATAAACCTCAATTATTGCCGATTTCACGAGCGTCACCGACTTGTAGCAGCCGTCACCGATTTGTAGCAGCCGTTACCGAGTTGTCGCGAGGTTACCGATTTGTATAATCAAAGTGACAGAACGAATTCTAATGATAAGGAGTAAGAAAAAGCACGCAGTGAGTTTTATATGTTTATAATCTATAACATATACTCTCAAATGACAATAGTCAAGATGATGTTTTTTAAGAATTATTCTGATGAAAACTAGATGACAAAGTGTTATAAATTCAAAACACTCTATACAAAACCCCATTGAAATAATTATAAACTAATAACTAATATGATTATCTTAAAAGAATATGTTACATAGTTAGTACTATAGCAAATAATAAAATGTTCCTATGCTGTTAACAATATCTGGACATAAATTGTTTGAAAAAACGTCTTACCTAGTGTAATATTTAATATCATAGTTTGAGAAAAAACTGGGTAACAGAATATTATAAATTCAAAACACTCTATACAAAACCCCATTGAAATAATTATAAACTAATAACTAATATGATTATCTTAAAAGAATATGTTACATAGTTAGTACTATAGCAAATAATAAAATGTCCTATGCTGTTAACCAATATCTGGACATAAATTGTTTGAAAAAAACGTCTTACTTAGTGTAATATATAATATCATAGTTTGAGAAAAAACTGGGTAACAGAATATTATAAATTCAAAGCACTCGATACAAAAAAAGTAATGCAATAATTATATCTTAGAAACTAACACAATTATCTTAGAAAACTATGTTGCATAGTTAGTATTACAGAAAATAATAAAAATATCGTACGCTGTTTTACATCTTGACATATTTTGCTTGAGAAAAGTTTCTTTTAAATTTAGTGTAGTATAATAACAAATTAGAAGGATATTTTGTTACAACTCATACAATAAAGTGTGATACTATTAACCTGTGTGATATTAAAATCCTTAATTGAAAACAAACACTTAAAAACTTAATAGTAATATTTAATTAGTTAGTCCACATTTGCTTTTTTTTAAATTTGTAAAAAAACCCGATTCCCTTTCATTACTACAGTTGGGGTTGGTAATATGGCCTTAATTTGATCACCATGAACCGAAACAACATCTTTTTCATTAGCAAAATATAATTGATTATCTTTGTTGCAAAATTTCAAAAACATCACGGTTTGACATCTTCTTGAGAGAGGTCGTTCTGACATACACCAATAAATTGTTCAATCTTCGATTTCTTTCCTTTGTCAATTTTGTATTCAACCAAAACATGAACTCCAGAAGTAACTTTCTTTGCAAAATCTTCCTTGTTCGTGTTACATTTATACATTTGGGTCAAATCCTTTTGTTCCTTTAATTCAGGTTGGTCATAGTGGTTGATATACTCTTCGTCTTCTGAAGATGTAAATACGTCATCAACTGACAATTTTGAGGGGTTTTTTTTGTTTTGAATCGATCTTATTTTTAGTAATTAATAATTGATCATCAGTTGGCAAGACTTCAGAGAGTTTGTAGTGTCTACAGGATGTTTCTGCTGAACACTCAAAAACAAGAAAGTGTACGACAATACATAATGCCAGTACAAAGTCCACAAGTTACCTGATGAACCTGCTATAAATTCCCTTTATAAGGGGTATGCTGAGGTTATTCACTTCCAACTTTAAGTCTTCTATAACTGCTGATGGGATCTCATTACAAATCAATGTTAAAAACTACTAAGAGCATCCACAAAATCTTTGGCACAAGTTTATGTCAGATCCACGTAACACCTTTTTATCAGCTTCCCTTTTAAGAGTACCGCCAACCCCCGTCCATTGGCCCCTTACCATGACCGGCCTCAGTGAGTGAAGTTCCAGAGTGAACGATTTCCATTTGGGTAAAGTATTTTGGCAGAAGAGTCTTCAGTAAATAAAGGTTTATCCTGTTTCTATACTGACTAGATGGACTGTCAGTAAATATATGAACAGCGGTAGTTGCAGGGAACTGTTGGGATGCGTTTAAAAAAACAGGTTTTCATGTGACCCCAAACGGCGTGGGCTTGGTGGTCCAAGTTATCGGAGGCAGAGGCAAAAACATGTTGTCTTTGTGGTGTCACCTATTTTAGCATACCACACACCAGTATTTAAGGATAGCTGCCTTTTACTAGCACCACAAGTGAACCGATTGTACTTCCTTTTCGTACTTGGCTACATAATTTTCAGAAAAATCTAATCTGAAGAGAAGCTCTCCTTCTGAAAGATTTTCAATTTTGTTTTTTAGAGCACCTGCCTGGTGTTTTGCGTAAAAAACATGTTTTTTAAAGATAGCTAACTCGTTTTTTAAATACGTTTTTAAGACAGATACTTTAGCTACTTCTTTCCACCTTGATAGTTTTCCTTAACAATTTTCTTTTCATTTTTTATTACTTTTTGCTCTTCTACCATTTTCCACTTCTGGTATTTAACCAAAAAGTCTTCTTCATAGCAGAACTTGACTTCATTACTTTTGCACTGTGAACACATATTTAAACATGCATTTTTTTGCTATCAGTTGAAACACACAACAAATTTTACTACTTCAGCAGGAGACCGCTGCGCTATTAACATTAGTTTACTTTTTAATGCTTTTATTAGCAAATCCATATTTGCGTGTTTCACGCAGGCACATGTTTTCCCTGTCAATCATTTTGGGGAAATGTAACCCAAAAGGGTCTGGAACGACAGAATGATGCCTTCGAAATATTTCCATGAGTCTCCCTTTTGAAAATTTTTTTGTGAAGATTAGATAAAGTGTCCCAATAGAATTCTTCTTTGTTTTTTAATGCCACCCTTTTTAACAAACCTCCTTTTTCCCTGGGCACATTTTGCTCACGCAACGGGTCGTCTTCAAAAAAAGTTCATTAATTTTTTCAGACAATTCTTTAGTGATGGAAGTTTTAGTTGGCCGTGTTATACTCAAAAGAGGTACTGGGGCTGTTTTCGATAACTTTGTTTGCAGTATAAGGCACTAGATCTCTGAAGTGTGTTTTGTACTCGGTATTTTTTCAATATTTGGTTACCGACCACTTTGTGTAATATTTGATTTTTTATTTTTGAGTGGTGCGACTTCTTTTGTTTGGGACTTCAGCTGTTTTTCCAGGGCATAGCCCAAGAACAATTGTTTCCTCACTCGCGGGGAGACTTTTTCACCTCTTAATATATTACGTACTTCTTTTCTTGGAGATGGGGATGAGTCAATTAAATGTTTCTTTTTCTCTCTTGTGCAACGCTTTTTATACTTTCCTAACTTTTTTTCTAATTCTTTAATCTTCTCTTGTTTGCTTGGCTATAGTTCTATAGGCCTTTGCTTTGTCTCTTCGGATTTTTTTGCGGCCCTCCTTTCTTTTTTGTTCAGATTCCTCTCTCACGTCCTGTAAAGGAGAAGCTGGGGGAGTATCTGTAACTTCTTTCAGTGATTTCTTTTTCAGGCTTCTAACAAGATTTCTTTCTTTCCAATACTTTCGCATTTTTCTTTGTTCTCTAGGAGTCATGTCTGATATTTTCTTTATTTTATTTTCTGCTTTTCAATCGAGCAAGACGATCTCTGTCATACTTCCTCTTTTCTTCTTTCTTTTCTTCACTCATTCGTTCTCTATACCTTCGCTGACGTTCCTTTGTCAATGCTTTCTGTCTCTCATACTTTTCCTTTGCTGATAGCTTTGAGGAACGTACCATGGTTCTTCACGACCTAGAATCAAAAACAGAGAAAAGTGTTGCAAAGTTTTTAAAAACGTATGTTTTAAATTAAAAATAAATGTATTAGAGATTTGGTTAATTTAAGATTTTTGAGGAAAATCAAAAGTTTCTATAATTACAATATGCCAATAAATAGTAATTTAACAAATTTGTTGTTATTTATAATCCAATTGTTTGTTCTAAATCAAACATGCTACAGAGCATATGAAAACTGTTAAAGGCTGTTTATACTATTCGTAGTAATCACTGTTAATTTAGAAAAAGTAAAAGTAACATTAAAATGAATTTTAATCATAAACTTTCAAACATTATATTAAATAAAAATTATTTAACAACAGTTATTGCAAGTCACATAGTTTAGAAGCGTATTTTCCAACAAATCGATAACGCTATACCTCATCGTTAACGTCACCGATTTGTGCGTCACCCGATTTGTAATATTCAGATATAACCTAGTACTGCCGTGTTTAATGTTGAGAACAAAGGTTTAGGAGATTGAGGTTATGTTCGTTTACTAATAACGGCGGCATATGATAGCTTTCAGAAATGTTTTAACTGTATAGTTTACAAAAAAATAGCGTTACCGACTTGTTGAGGAATTAAGGTACTGATAGTTTTCTTACCTGAATATTTAATTGTTTGAAGCTTCTGGATTCAATGCAATCTTTCACTAAAACAGCAAGTAAACTCGATACATTCGCCTCACATACAAAGACGTAATTTTTACCGCTCAAATCAAGTCTTGCTAACTTTTTGCGGGATCGTAGCTAGTAGGTCGTTGACGTAGACTTCTCCGGTGACAAGGACCAAAGGCAACTGAATATTATTAATGAACTAAATTTCTTTTGTAGGGACTTTGGTTTCACTGAGCCACTGTTCCTTTAGCTGTATTGTTGACTAATAGTTTTTATTTTATACGTACGTTTTATGACTTATATTTTTGAGGTGAGATTAGCAGACGATAGCTCAAAGACAGTTACCGATTTTGTATTTTTCTTCCAATAAGAAGGCATAATTAAGTAAATCATATGAGTTATTGTTTTTAAATTATTAAAGAGCTAAAGTAAGGTGTTTAGGTAAATAAAATAAACAGACTTTTACCTAAAATAATATATTTATTTATGAAAAAATTGCCAAGGACTTAAATTACTACATTTGGTGAGATTCACTCTCCATAACATCTTTGGCAGAATAAAAAAGCAAAATTTATAACAGAGACAGGAAATCTTAAACTAGTGAAGGATCAAAATTAATTTCCTTGACTCACAGATGATTTGCTCGTACCAGCCATCAAGACTGTTTGCAGAATGCAGGGTGGATGTGCGTGGCAATGGAAGCAATATTGCGTATTGTGGACAGAGGAACCACCGGCTTGCACAGCAGGAGCGGGTAGGGAGTCTAACCAAGTGGTGAAGTAGTTGTCTCTGTAATGGAACGGATCACGTTATATTAATCAATACTCAACACACCCTCTCTGAAGAGTTAAAAGTGTTGCTAATTTACAAACTAATTAGATATCAATTATTTGCAAATTGTTTTACTGCACGATTCTTATGTTGATTTGCCATTATCAATAATTACTTAATAGGTACAACACGCAAAGATCGATTACTGGACATAATTCCAGTATCCATTGTATTTAGATACCATTGAATTCGTACTGTCTTATTATTAATACAATTGACATCGAAAACAATTTGGAATCACAATAAATATCAGTCTCTTATTTCTTATTCCAATCTTTTGTGGTTCATTTAACAATTGGCTTACTTGAGACTGTTTCCCCGCTAGCACTGTGCATTGTTAAATACTTTACGTTAAAAGACCATGTCTCCACTATGTAGTATTCTTTACAAGATATAAGCGCTATTCAGTCTCAATTTCATTACGAATTTTACACTGGAGGTACTGCAGTTGGAAAGGGAAAAATAAACAAATGATTGGCTCATTGGTACCTTACACAGGTACACAAACAGTGGATGTATAAAGTGGTAATAGTAATAACATTGTGTTAAGGCTACTTACTAAACATAATGTTTTGAGGTGAAGATATCATAGGCATTTCTTTGAGAGTAAAATTTAATTCTTAGTTTTTTGTTAAGCATGATAATGGTAAAACTGTAAAAATAAAAGATTTGAACAGAAAATTTTTATGCATTTTATTTAGAAAGTAACATAATTTTGCAAAAATTAAGTAATTCATAAAATGATATTTTCCTACAAATACTAGGCTATTATTACACTGTTACCTTCCTTCGATCAGGAGGCCACGAATGTGGCCAAAACTCACTCAGTTTGGTCAGATTTAGTCTCAGGTGGTTATCCTCTCAGCTCACCGGACCAAGAATAGTGGACGGTTTTGTTCTGCGTCACTACTTGGTGCTTGCGTAAATATGTACACCACTTTAGATTTAAATGGCAGTATTTGACTTTCGGCTTTTTAAATGACAGATTTAAACAAAATTCTCAAAACAATTTACAAAGTTTATTAGCTTAAAGATTGAAACTCTATTGTTTGCTTATTTATTACTTGCTTTTAACACATTCACTGTGGGTGACGAGCATGCTAGTCATGCGAAAATGGCACACCGGGCGGTGGACGAGCAAGCTCGGCATACGGCAGCTGCTTTTCATATTGCCTCAGTGTGAGCTGAGCAGTTACCTGGGAAGGCTGTAACACTCATAGCGAGGGGTGCCTGTTTCGGTGAGTCAGTTGGTGCGATTCGTCGCCGGTTCGCCATTTTCGTTTGTTGTGTATGCTTTGCGATATTGTGTGAGTGGATTATAGTGTCTGTTGACTGTGTAAGTGTATGTACTTATAATGGAGGAAGACTTTAATGCTATTGACGATAATTTTTCATCTGATGAAGACAATGAGTCGAGTTCGAGCAATTCTAGGGATGGTGAAGGCGGCGTCCCCCACCCCAATACGTGTAATTGCCACGTACTATCTACGTGTCATTCATGTACTATAACTACGTTACACTACTTACATTATACGTGTAATTCGTGAGTGTTTGTACCGAAACCTAGTGTGCTGCGAGCACATACAACACGGGGACCAGCACCCGGTGCTGATGACGAGCAGACTCGGCACGGACATGACGTCACCCCGTTCCGGCCAACGAAGCTTCCGGGATACCTTGGACAACCCTTTCGGCTATCCTGACTCCGTTTTGGGTAAGTAAAAAACAAAACAAAATTCCCGCATTTTCTGTCGCCAGTAATTTTGTCATCCGCAGTGAATGTGTTTAAACGAACCAAGTAGTATGCAATTTAAGTTATAGGTTGATCTGTTTTAAAAGTATTTTTATTTGCAGAGTAAAGGTATAATCAGTCTCTAGGACTCTAGTATTAATAGAATACAAACTCATTTCCATATTTTGAGCTTTACCAAATGCACTAGTATTTTAATACATTGATAGGGTACACTACAGCGGCTACAATGACACTGACACTTGGATCAAAAACAATTCTGAACAATGTTTACTATTGTATGTGCTGCAAATAGAGAAATATTAATTTAGTAACTTATTTAGTCAAGTGATTTCAGCACTTCCAGTCACAACTAGATAAGGATTGTACTTTATAACTGCACAATATCTTGGGGCCACACATAGTGGCCTGACGAGCTGGACGGCTAAACTAAAAAAAAAGAACAACTAGGTGGGGCCCACCGAGCTGAGGGACAGGACGTGGTCATATAAGAATGACCTGTCCACGTGACGTAGAGAGCAGCCATTTTGCCACCAATGCGGCCAGGATCTGAGAGGTCAATCATATAAATTAAAGCCGATTCCAAAGGATTAACAAATTAAATAAAAGGACACTAATGATGCACATTCTATTATATACTATTCTAAAATTGTCTACTTTCTTCACAGTGTTTAACAAATTCTCATCTTCTTTCCACTACAAAAGAAACTTTAGGTTTTATGATTTAGTGCTATAAGCTACAATACACTGACGTGTGAAGATGGTGTGTGGGCATACACGCTATTCGGGTGAGAAAGTCAAAAACACGTTGATCTGAGGTGAGACCCGACTTGCACACTGCCTCCAGGAGGGAGGAAGCAGCAGACGAGGACGGCTGGTCTGACACCGCCTCCAGACACTCACACAGCAACTCACTCTCCTCTGTCTGCAGTCGCCTTGCATTCCTCAGGGTATCTGTAAACAGTAACTCAGACTTTTAGATTCAATTGCAAATTATATCTTAAATTCCAGTTTCTTAATTTTTGTCTTTTTTCTTTCCATAATGCCAGCAAGAAAACCAAAAGTTTGAAGGAAAAAGAACAAATATGTGGGAGAGGAAAGAAAGTTATTGGAAAGATACGAATACACACATTCCTGAGCTTTTAATTTCACCTGATTTCCAGGACCATGAGGATATCAGTTAATTAGGTCTCCATAATATACTTCTGACCTAATACAACTTAGCCGTTTCCACTCTTTTTTACAGGGTGAACGAGTTACCTAGCAAAATGTAACTGCAAGCTTTTCCACCACATGTTTAAAAAGCACTTAAAGTAAATCTAATGATAATAATGTAATGTATTTGAGGTTGGACGGCTAATTAAAATTTAACTTTTACAATCATGAATAAAATTGAAGTCTATACACCAAGTTTACATATTTCTCTGGCAATAAGATTATAATACTAGCCTGTAATTTCCACATTGAACATATGGCAATCTAGCTACTGTACCAACTGACTATAACTCAACTTTGAGTTGGCTATAATGGCAGCCGTCTTGACTGTAAACCCCATAAAACCGTTTTAAACTCAATGTACGTTTACGGCCTTATTTTTAGTTGAAGAACTATGGGAAGAGTCTTTTTTTAAAGATATACAAAAGCTTTTTAGTTTTGTGGTATTTTCAAAAGTTATTTAGAAAAAATCTCAAACCTTTTTGTACAGCGTCATTTAAATACTAAAAATGTACAGATTTTACGAAAGAGAAACTAAAGTGTTTGGATGTGTATTAATTATATATCTTTAAAATGAGACATCTTACAAAACACTGCCATGAAAATATAGGTGTTAAAGTGCATGAGGTTTAAAATTTGTTCTTATGGAGGAAAACACAAGTTTGTTTCACTACAGCTGATTCCTAATGTGACAACCTCAATAAAGGATTTAAGATTTGCATAGAATGGCACAACTTTGTAGATACTCTCCTGAGAAAGGAGATTTCTTCAACTAAAAGTATGTTAATACCTTTAGATATCTACGCATATTTAAAACCTTGTAAACATTAAAATGAAATAAAACAATATAAAATGAAAGTACACAGAGTAAAAAAACAGTTCCAAACTTCCTGCGTAAAACATAAGTAAAAATATAGTAACTTAAATATATTCAATTGAATTAAAGAACGCTAAGGCTCTTAAATTAAACTGAGGCTACACTCAATAGCCTAGAGATTATTGATTTTCCTTAACAATCAGTAATCTAATAACTCAATACTTTGTTTAAGTTTATTATTGATTGAAAAGATGGTAGTACAGTTCAATAATCCGACATTTACCAGTCCGACACGCTCGAAAAAGGCTATCGGCAGTCGGCTCTGGCCGCTCAGGCCACTGTAGTACTCTACAAGTGTACAGAATCTTAAAGTAAGAAGAAGCAAAAAACTGTTTTTGATTGTTTTAAAGTGTAAAGATGGTATTTTAAGAGTTTTCACTTATGTATTATGTATGCACAGTTTGTGCATTCTACTATAAAAAAGTTTGTTCTTACAGTAGAGTGTTTGCTTATTTTCACGTTTCTTACTGATTATAGGTTATTTATGCATTGTGTAAATGGCACCCTTGGTAATCCGACAGTGTGCTTGTCCCACATCTGTCGGATTATCAAGATTGGACTGTATCTCTGATATTTACCATCTATATATATATATATATATATATATATATATATATATATATATATATATATATTACAGAAAGTTTTATACTTCCAATAACATATAACAAAGACAATACCGGTTGTCCTTATTCAATACTGCATACACAAACAAAATATTCACTTTTAATCAATAAATTGGGATATTTATCAAATTCTCCTCTTCCCAGTAAAGCATAAAACACTAATTTTCTCGTTGAAATCACAATAGATGCATACTTTTGATATACTGGACACACTTTGTCCACAATTCACTGGGCTGAGAAAATAGGAACGTTAGTAGACACAACTGTGTGTTGAGCAGACGACACGAAGGATCCTGGTCCCACGAGACTTGCAGGGCATCCAACACCTGCTTGGATTCTCGTTTCCGTTTGTTGGAGTTGGCTTTAGAAATCGAGTACGGGAATCTTGCTTTCACCAGCCTAGTCACCACCTGTTCCCCCCATGTCTGCCGGAACCATCCTTTCTGAAAGAGGATACAGTTGGAAACCGATTGCAATTTAAATAGACACTTTTAATTAATATTTTCACAACAGGTTAATTTTAGGTCAGAGGACTCTGAACTAAGATCTTGTGAGATTTTCACCACCGTGCAGCCCGGTCACCAAAAAAATAGTTCTCAACAAACTGCAGTTGATGATTGTAAAAATATAATTTTAATTTTAAGTAAATTCAAAACTTACTCTAGTGACATAAATCGAGGGCAAACTTGTTATGTGTATTTTAAATTACAGATTTTTTAATCATTATTTTGAACTGAGTTTTATTACAGAAAGACGAAATCATAGATTTTACCAACATTGACCCATGTCTTGGTTGCCATGGCTGTCTGATTCAGCCATACCAAGGACTTAAAGGCATGCATGGAATGTGTTAACACATCTACAGCAGTTACAGGGTTTGTAAAATATTAAGAAAATTTATTTTACCTAATTCAAACCTAGTTTGGCCCAGAGTAAAGATATAAATAAAAAGTGAGTTTTTCCACTGTCTACTTGTTTGTTCAGGTAAGTAAGTGAACATGCGAAATGTTACAAAATGGTCACTTCACAAAATAGACAATTACTGACCTGAGACTCGGACCTATTCCGAAAGCAGTGTTTGACAAGACTCCGCAAGTGAAGTATTATCTGGACTATACTTTGAAGCAGTGCTGCCATCTCCACTCCCACAACACAGGCTGTCAACATCACAACATTGCATCAAAATACAAACAAATTATTTTGTACACAACAAGTGAAAATCATTATGTTAAAATCCAATGACTCTAGTTTATTAATAGCAAGTTTTTTATAAATATTTTTAGTTAGATGAACAATTTTCTATCATAAGTGTTACTTCTATAAAAAGTTATATGGACATGGTTATTTGTATAAACTTATTTCAATCTAATTTCCCTGTTTTTAAAGTACATTTTGCATTACACAATTTTCCGTACTGATGTTAATATAAACGTTAAAAATCTTTGTGGTGGTAAACTTCTTGGTGGTAAAAAAAACAGACTACTGATAATTTTTCTTTATATTGTAGTACTTTAAGTAGTTGTTTACAATATATACTCTTTGAAAATAAATAAACTGATTGAGTAACTAAATTATGGGTGGTGTTCAATGCTGTATTTCAAAATGTTTTTATTATTTATGAATTTTTAAGTTAAAAAACACACACAGATACAGGTAGAAAACTAATTACTTCAGGACACACATTTAGGATACTTTTTTAGACTTGTTTTGATGTAAGGCACCATCTCCTGAAGTTTGGTGCAATATCAACAAAGTAATTTTTTCAAGTACAAGGTATATATTCTGGAAGATACATCTAATGATGTATCAAATAAAAGTAAAAGATACATTACATGACTTACACTTTGAAAATATTGCCATTTCTCGAAACCTTTACAAATCCTTTAAAAATAGTATCATATTTTTGGTTTAATATTTGTGTCGCTAAATAGTTTTCAAAGAGTAGTAGTAATAAAATACATACTGAAATAGCAAAAGTCACAATGATGTTTAACAACAGAGAAAGAGGATTGATTGAGTAAATATACAAATCATTAGATACAGCAATTCGCACTACAAAAAAAGCAATAGACATACGAAGTGTGATCAAAAAGTTCCAGGACTTTTTATATACTATGGGAATGCAATGTCTCACAGCGATGCGGTTGGCAGCATTGTATTCCCTGACTCAACAGTAACACAGCTGTGTTTGCAGATCAATCATAACATCACTGAAAGTAACATTAGCACAGTTTGTTTGAGATTAGTTTTATAGAGTTTGGCTATTTTTTTGTTTCATGAAAATGAATGTGAAAGAAGAGCAAACATGTTTGTGTGAAGTTTTGTGTGAAACTGAACAAAACGTTTTCTGAAACCTTTTTGATGTTACAAGAGGCTTTGGTGAAGAATGTCTAAGCCGATCATACTGCCATCAGTGGTTCAAGAGGTTTAAAGATGGCCGAACATCCACAGACGACGATGCTCATTCCGGACGCCCTTCAACGTCAATCAATGATAACAATGTTGCTAAAGTGAACGCTCTCGTACGATCAGACCGTCGACTAACAATCCGTGAAATGGCAGAAGAGTGTAACATTTCATTTGGGTCATGTCAAGAAATTTTAACTTCAAACTTTAAAAACTTCAAATGCGTCGTGTTGCAGCAAAGTTTGTGCCAAAACTGTTGACTGAAGACCAAAAACAACACCGAATTCATGTTTCTGAGGAACTTCTTCAAAAGGCAAATGACGACGAAAGCTTCTTGGATCATGTCATTACGGGAGACGAGACATGGGTTTTTGGTTACGATGTGGAAACAAAAGCCCAATCATCACAATGGACATCAAAAGGCTCTCCAAGACCCAAGAAAGCACGTCAAGTCAAATCAAATGTGAAGGTCATGCTTACGGTTTTCTTTGACTCCGTGAAGGTGTCGTCTACTATGAATTCCTTCCATAAGGTCAAACAATTAATTGTTTTGTTTATCTTGAAACCTTCAGAAAATTGCGTAATGCTGTGAGAAGAAAGAGACCTGAGCTGTGGCAAAGTGGTGATTGGGTCCTTCACCATGACAATGCTCCTGTTCACTCTGCATTAGTTATCCGTGACTTTTGTGTAAAAAACGCAATGACTGTCATTCCTCAGCCCCCCTACTCACCTGACCTGGCTCCAGCAGAATTTTTTCTCTTCCCGAAGCTCAAGAGACCCCTGAAAGGACGAAGATTTCAAACAGTTGACGAAATTAAAGAAAAAACGACGGAGTTGCTAAACACCTTTACAAAAGAAGAGTTTTCTGGGGCCTTTGATCAGTGGAAACACCGGTGGGAAAAGTGTGTAGCTTCCCAAGGGGAGTACTTTGAAGGAGACAAATTCGAATAACCTGTATGTTGTATGAATAAATGTATAAAAATTCAGTCCTGGAACTTTTTGATCACACCTCGTAACATAATATAAATAATACAGAAGGATATTTTTCTTTTGATATAAGATTCAATTATGATGTCTGGAATCACAATAAAACATGAACAACTACTATAGGACTTTCACTTACATTTACAATAATGAACGAACTCTATTTTTAAACTTTCAACAAAGAGGTAATTTTTAGAATTCATTACGTATTACTAATTATTTTTGCTGAGTCTTTAAACCTTATCAGTAAACTAATATGCACTGCATAAAAAGAAGGTGTCCCATTTGTGAAGTGGTTACAAATCCCCAGGAGGGTTCCCTTCTGGCTGATTTATACCTTCCAGTTGAACACTACAGTGGATACAGCAAAAACAGATATGTCACTTAAAGCTGGGTAACCCTATGGATGTCCAGTAGAAGCACAACTAACTGCAAATGTCGAGATATTGGGGTGCAAGAGTAGATCGAAGGAGGATGACTGTTGCAGATGATGAGTCTCTGAGTGTTAAAGACAGTTGCTTTATTTAAAAAATCAAGAGTTGTGACGGTATCATAATATTTATATGAGTTACAGTCATAATATTTTTAATTGTCTTCATGATGTAGATACTCTGGCAGTGAGTAGAAAGGTTTCTGTGATTGCCAGTCGCCTAGCTTTCTCTTGAGCATCTTCCCTCTAAGGTTTCTTATAACAGCTGGTAAACGGTTTCAAAATTTTAGGCCGATGTAGGATGGCTTCTTTTACTATAGCGAAAGGTGGTACAGGATGTGTGTACTGGGATCTATACCGGGCAATTCTTTACTATCTGTCTTCATACAAGCTTTGATGAAATACTAGCTTTATTTGGAGTATTAAACATGCTTGGAATAGAAAAAGCTAACTACCTGAACACCACTAAAATGTGGGCAAAAGATGGAACATGGAGTTTTACCTATCTGGTTTGATGAGATGAGCACTAGAGAAGAGAGGAAATCTGTAGATAACTTAGTGACAGTATGAGACGTTTTTGAAGGTCTCGTAAAATGTTGGATAGAAAGCTATCCTTCAGGGGAATACCTTACCATTGATGAGATGTTCGAGGCCTTTAGGAGCCGACGTAAATTTAGACAATATTTAATTAATAAACCAGATAAGTAAGGTATAAAAATATATGCCATGACTGATGCAAGAACATGTTATACAGTCAACATAGAGGTATATTGCACCAAACAGCCTACAGGTCCATTATGCTGGTTAATTCTCCTACAGCTGTAACAAATGACTGATGAAAAGGCTATTGGTAAAACTGATAAAAACATTTTATATGTCTGTTCCACTGGCAAATGAATTATACACGCATTACAGAACAAATATTGTTGGAACTGTGAGAAAAGACGTATCACAGCATTAAGCAGTTTTTAGAAACGTCAAAGACAGGCTAGTAGCAAGTAGCATGTTTAGTTTTGGTTTACAACCAAACAAAACTTTATTACTTAGTTTCATATGTTCCTACAAAAATGTGATTTTGCAGTCAACTCTACACGACAATGACCCAAACAGGTGATCCTTGCAAACCGGAGGTTATCACTTTTAATAACCTAACCAAAGGAGGCGTAGATGTAGTTGACAGGAAGAAAAAGGAATGCAGTGTTAAAAGAATAACAGATGGGTGGCCCTAAACAATTTTTAATGGTTTCCTGAATTTGGCAACCATAAACAGCCAAATTATCTATACAATAAATACAAACATATAAATGGAGAGACGTCATTTTATCGTTCATATAGCTAAAAGACGTGGTTCAACCATGCCTTAAGCAGAGACTGTCTCAAAGTTTTTCCACAAGGTCTAAGATCAATCATCAGTACAGATGAGACAAGGGATCTGAGCGTGCAGCCGAGGCTCTAATAGCCATCCATGAAACAATAACCTCTCTTATGCATTGTCAATTTATGATTGATTTAAAAGAACTAAACTATCGGAACAGCTTTTGTTTGAATATAACCATGAGACAACTGAATAAATCAGTAAATATTCCAGTTGCTTGCTCTTGGGTAACGAGAATACCAAAGGATAGGCTCTAAAGTAATTTCCAATGTTCTTTGAAAAGATGCCACTCTTCCCTGCCCGCCTAACAGTCGGCAGACCGGACCACGCTCGCTGATCCCTTGGCCCATCTGTAATGTTTTGGGTTAACCCCCTTCAAGTGCAAAACACCACCAGGTATAGTTTTATTTTTAAATAAAAACAACTACAAATGGTAAAACTATAAACGGTTTATTCAGTATTATTTAGAAATATAACAAAATATTGTAATCTCTAGATTGCCATTAAAATTTTAGAGTTTAAATTAACCCATTGCGGATCGTGAAAACGGCGTGCGCGTGGGCCTTAGAGTACGAATTAATCCGTATTACAACGCAGCACCCGCAGTGTTTGCACGCCTACCTGCCTGCTTAGCGCGCTCGCTAATTAGGCCAGCGTATATAATTATACATGTTTTGTTTGTTTATGTTGTTATTTATGTTATATAAACATTATACAGATCATATTAGACAAGTATATTATACTAGAACAAATGTAAAAATACAGGTACGTAACATTTTTACTAACGTTTTTTTGCGTGTTGTAGCTGCTTGATGTAGGACGGATCAAACGTTTTACACAATAAAAAAATGTTCTAATAAAAACTGTCAATTCAATAAACAACTAATCTAATATTTGCAAAATATTTACACTGTATTGAGACTGTCTTTTGTCTTAGTAGTGGATTTTGGTGTGATAGTCACGGAAACAATTATACGCGTGATAGAACCGTCTCCATCCTCAATAACACTATCGATATCACTTTCATCACTTCCACTTTCTAATAATAGTCTATCTAATTCAGATGATCGTAAATTATCACCCATTTTATTTACGTACACGCACACGAGGCAAAGGAAAATCGAACGCCACGACTATACGACTCAGACAAACAATTTGTCGCAAATAAAAACGTTATTGACCGATAACGAGGGGGGTATTTGTGGACAGGTACCAGAGATAAGATAGGAAGCCAGTCCAGGAAAACGGACTATAAATAATCTCCGAGACTTATAACAGCGATAAGCGTTCAAAACAAATGAGTCATCCGTACCACGTCATCCGCGTGAGGGTCACGTCATTGTGCTTTTGGTCCACGCCTCGCTCCGCGTCACCCTCACGTCGTTGATCCGCAATGGGTTAAGCATTGGTACTGAATTCTATATATACCAATTTTCCTTACAAAAAGCTTAGAGCCAATTTTAAAATTGCAGCCAAATATCTTTTAAATATGTGTAAAAATGGTAGGTTAAAAATAGCTTGCATATTGAAAACTTTCACCTGTATTTTATTTCTAATATATGCCGGTATTAAAGTTCTCAACCACCTACCTCAAGATCTCAGGGAAGAAACTGGTGCTACAAGAAGAAATTGAAGAATCTCCTAATGGACAATCCAATTTACTCTATAGATGAATTTTTCAAATGACCTTGATTTAATGTTGTACATTTTATTGTGTATTTTATAAAACATAATTTTGCACATATGACACAATAACATTTCTTGAAGAAATTGTTAATAAAGAATATTATTCTGATTCTAAATTTGTTAGCTGATGGGGGACATCAACCATGGTGTAGCTTTTACCCAACATGGAAAATCAAGTTCACCCCTGTTATGTGCAGTGTTTGTTAGCGAAGGATTTGCAAAGAGCACACAAGTGTAACAAAGAATTGGTGCCAAGATTGTCGAGCAGCAGAGGAAAATGTGTTACATTGAGATAAACATGTAGAGACTTATGTTTATACCATTTACTATTAAAATATGTAATAACTAAATTAACATATAATTCTTCATTAATTAATGACACAAAAGTGTTGTTTTGTCATTTCATTCCAAAATGTCAACCATTATTTTTGAGTAAATATATTTTTATTTTTAATTTGCTTGTATCAATAAAGTAAAGTTAGTTAATAAAACTAAAATGTATACAAAAACAAAACAAAAATTATAATATTATGTGTTTAGCAACACTTAAGTGCAGTTTGACATTGTATTAGATGCTAGCTATACGGGTGACCAATCATGCAAATCTGACAAAGGTGACCTGCCCCGGGAAATCTGGTTTGGTCAATCAATAATTTTAGATGTTGTAAACATTACCAGTTTGAGAATCTTCCTGATCACGTTTAGGCACTGCTTCAATGAATGTATCCAACAAAAGTGGCATCAACGTGTTAGCATATTCCTGCACAGTAATTATTAGTTACTTCAGTACTTAGAATTAAGAATCTAATCCCAACAAGACAAAGCAATAATACAGAATACTCAAAACATTTACTTTTGATTGTCTGATATTAGAATGGGTCATTCAACAAGGGCCAGCCACTCTTGGAATAACTATCGTTTGGAATATAATTTTTCCATAGCTATCTCAATGTTCGCAGGGGCCACATTTACAAACCATTAAAAACCAAACTTAATTGTTTTCTAAAACAAACGAACACATTCTGTTTTTTTACATATTGTACTTAAGTTTAATATTTATAAATAAAAACTTGGATCCATGGTGTTACTGTTACCTAGGAAAACACTCTTTAGTTATTCAGCACTATACTAACTATTGATAAATGTACAATAACTAATGTTTTGTGTCAATGAAGACTTCACTTAATTTCATTGCAGTGAATTACCTGTATTGGTAGGTTAGTAAGATCAACTGCAGTGTTGCGTTTGGTGAAAATCGGGTAGTAGAGATTTAGGTAAATGCGTTTGTTTGGGTCCCATTCAACAGCGCGAGGAGGAGTTGGAGCCATTACTGAAAAAGTAATTTATCATTATGACAATAACTAATTCGTTGGAAATTATACACCATTTTGTACTTTTAGACCACACAAAAAGTTGCTTGAATAAAATAACAGAAAACTTATTGTATTACAATATATTATAGACAAGTGTTACCATTTCTCAAATCTTGGTTATAAGCTAGCTGCACAAATAACCAGATACAATAAAGGCCTTAGAACCATAGTAGATGTGTCAGTCAAATCAACACAATGTACTAAAATCACTGTAAATGAAAGTGAAATATTAAAATTAGTGTGAATTTCAGTAATATTCTGGAGACCAGATAGCCAATCGTTCTATGAGGTTGGACCTTGCGTCTGAGTTAGAGATAGTCCAGGTTCAGATCCTGTCTGTGACAATTGCACTTTTTATCAGTATCACCGACCTCTAGTGTACTGAATCTCCCCCTTATTCAGTTTGATAAGATCCTCGCACATTCAGTGGTCCATGCCATGAAGAATATAGATTGAAAAGGGTTTGGCATCTCCCTTAAAAAGAATCAGGTAAAAATTATCTAATGCATACAGGTATAATATATTTATTTATGGGTAGACGGCACACTCAATAGCAAAAGTGATACAGATTGGGAAGTAATTGGTGTACAAATTTCACAAACAAATCAGTAACCAAACATTTTTACAAAAATTATATTCATAATAGGAAACATCTAACCTGGATTGTTCGATAACTGTTATAATTCTTACTTTAAACATAAATAATTTTAAACATTGGAATTAAGAAATTGCAGTGATTGACCAATTTGGAAACTTTTCACTAATCGGTCTCAAATATACACAACTGCAGATTCGAAAACTGTAGCAATTTCTATGAGTGTTCGTCATGACTTTTTTTTTCGATTCAAGTCAATAAAAAATGTATTAAATTTTAGTAAAAAATGGCAGAATGTATAGATTTTGCTTGTATGTTTTAAAGTATAGAAAAACTTGTGATTCCTAGTAAAATTTATAAGAATAATTCCTCAGGTTAAATACTCTTACAAAATAATCATTGAGGTTATGACACTTGGATAATTTATCTTAGTACTATGAAGAAATTGGGGCATAAAAGAAGTAATATCCTCTAAACTACCTTTCCTAACATGTTCCAGAATAGCAGCAAACAGTCTATTGAGCCGTCCAATAACTCTGCCGCGCCACTTCTCGGAGGTGATTTGCCCATCAAGGTGGAGAGAAAGAGCGCGCCCCCAACCATCACCGTCACCCCTCCGAGAGATTAGATTCAGGAAGTGAGGCATCAGGGCGGCTGTGTACACTGCTGTGAGGGATGGCTCCGCTTCTAACATCACATCTATGAGTCGTAGAGAGTCAGCTCGTACACTGGGATCTATGTGAGTCATTGCACATGTCAGGTGCAGGACTATGGTACGGAACAGGGGAGTGAGTTGCTCTTCTGTCATCTGCAGTCAAAACATGCTTGATGCAAGGATATTGTGCACGTATGAATTTTAACAAAGGATGATTGTTACACAAATAGCCAATTTAAAATCGAAATTATACGAACAAAATTTTGTGTACATGACCACACACATACCTAAAAAAACTATTAGAAGTAACACTATATTTTTATTCAACTTCACTCATACAGGAGCATCACCAACAGACAAAATTTGCTCGAATTATAACGGATCCTAGGGGTTGAAAAACACAAAGCAGGTTCTCTGGCTTAGCTTAATTTTCTACAACCATTCCAAGGTTTAGTAGGCAATTCGGTTCAATACTCATGGATTAAAAACAGAATTCATACTTTGATAGCCACCTATGTTATTATCCTTGTGCATTCATGCTAAACTCATTATTGTATACAAAGACTACTTTTTTATTTTATTGAATTTAACAAACTAAGGACTGAAGAACTGATTTTGTCCTAGTTCATTGTTTTAATGCCAATATTCTGAACACTGTTGTTTGTTTTTTGACAAATGGTATTTGCCTACTACTACTACTGTAGGTATCCCAAATTGAATAAATTTAATTCTTTCAGACTTGACAATTCAATAAACTTTTTTCATATATAGCTGTATGCTTTTCTCTCAAGTCACTTGAAAAAGCAGTATTTCGTTAAATTAAAATAGTTTTGTTGCTTTACACAGGTTCAAATTTATTACAAATTCATTGGTTGAAAACCAAACAAATTTTACAGCTTTAACTTCGGTTATAAAAAGTTATGACAATTCACTTCAACTAAATCCTTAAAACATTGCTTATGTTAATTAATTGATGCCAATGAAAAAATTGTATGACCAAAAATCATTGCTACTTCACTAATACCACCAACATATGAGCTAAATAGATCACACTATGGTTGGTTGGTTGTTTTACTAATCGCAATTCATAGTAATTTAGTTAAAGTTAAAAGAAAAATAGTTTAATTCTGTTTTAGCAATGTTTATTATATTTATATATTTTTTCGTATAATGACCAACAGTTTAAATGAATATTCGTTTTTAAGCAATTCATTTAATGTAAATTCCCTCCCCCACCCCACTACAATTTTTCAACTACAATCATTAAACAGTATTCCGTATCTTGTGTTTATAATATTAATCTAACTAATTGAAAGATTTATTTTTATGCTCCTCTTATACAATAAAAAAAATGAAGAAACGCTTTCTTAAATTGAAACATAAGCTAAATTGAAACATATATTTAAGTTAAATATATTTATAATGACATAAAATACCTTATTTATACCATAGAAAATGCTTTGAAAGTCATTTGACTATAATTCCCTTACAGTGAACATTGACAAAACTAAGTATCTGTCAATAATTCCTAAAAACTTGATTGATCCAGGTATGAGAAATTTAAAGCTCCATTTCCGTGGTTGTGGTTGTGACAATAGTGAGTGTTTGGACCGGTATAAGTACTTAGGAATCGTAATTGACCATAAAATGCTCTCTTTTTGATCATCTGAAGACACTTGTGACAAGAATTACTCAAATTTCAAATCAATAGATTTTATCAACACTCCTTCTACACCGTGAAAGAGTTCTAGAGCTGCAGAAACAACACTCTTCACACAAATTAACAAGTCAAATATAGACACATAAATAAAAAAATATATAAAAAATCTAAATAATAACTGGATGAGACAGAACTAACAGCCTGACAACGGATCTTAAGGGATAAAAACACCAAGTGAGAAAAACGGCCAAACGAATTATGAATGCTCTATATGGATATCACCATTCCTCAAACTGTATTTCAGCTGTTCATGAAATATCCAAAGAGAAGCGTTTTACAGGAAGAATGAATTATCTATCTAATTCATGGCATTTTGTTTGTAATTGACACCTCTTGTTATACATATGCCACAAAAACCCACACTTACTGTCTTTTACCTTATATTAGTCCATTTCTAAATTTTAAAAATAATTCGTTTGTCTTGTAAAAAAAGCTGAACAACATACCAGAGAGAAATTTTGTAAAGACATGCTACTAGGTACTAACCCTTTCAAATATGACAGAGAGTAATTTGATGACATCTTTCCGCACATCAGACTCCAGATCAAGAGAGAGTGGCATGGCTGCTTGCAGCAGAGATGTGAAATTCGATTGGATGGATTGCGGTCCGTGGGCGATAATCAGCTCCCGTAGACCAGACAATGCTTCCTGCCGCATTTTCATGTTATGGTGACTCAGTCGAGAGATCAGCTCCTACAACAAAGGTTACCAATGAACACAGACCATTCATAATATCTGCAACTTACAAGTTAAAAAAAGGTGGTGCAGAATAAAGTAGTGTCAATTTCTTCAATTGCACATTTTACTTTTTTTACTACAATTTCAATTACGATCTTGTTGTCATCAATTAACTATTTATCCGTTGAGATAATTGTGTGCTAATTGAAGACCAGAATGTATTCATCTGAATACTCAGTTGCTTAATGAAATTGACATACTTAAGATTAATATTAAATGTTCTGATAGGTAAATTTTTCTGATAAGAAAAGAGATAATACGCAATCATATGACAGGCAATAGAACTGGATACAATTTTATTGACTTCTAGCACTTTAATTTTATACCAATAATTTACCTAATTTTCAATCAAAAATAAAATGGAATTATAATACTGTATGTCTAAATTTTCCAATGGTGGCAATATTAATACAAAACATTGTGAACTCTGATACTATGAAGTCAAATTCATTCACCAGAGTACAAGTTCCTTCCTTACCCTCCAAAATTCTTATAAGATTCTTTGGACAAGCTTAGAAAAAGACACAAATATGTGCTATTTCAACCAGCGAGATTCAAATAAAATATTACTTTGTGGATATAGTAAGGGGCAACATCAACAAAGCACAAAATTCCTATAAAGCTGTAGGGTTTTTTAAGCCAGGAGAATGTCCTAAACAAGTTTTATATAGTAACATTTTAGTGGGGGAAAATCTTGAAAAAATTATCTTTTGGTGATTATGTATGCTTCAAACGATGTTGCAAGAAATGAAGCTATTGAAAATATAGAACTAACTTTGGGCATTATTACACTGCCAAACATTATTCTTCCAAATATGTTGAGAAAAAATTACTTTGAAGACTGGTCGTGTGTTAGTCAGAAATAAAGAAGACCAACATACAACTGAAAACCTTATATGAGAAATATTCCAATGTTACTTTAGTAGAGACCAGGTAGGTAAGCCAAAAGAAATCTCTTTACACGTCATGGACAACATTTTAGTAGAGCAGGATAGAGGTGGGTTGCAAAAATTATTTTGGAAGTAGCTACATCAGGAAAGGTGCAATCGCATCACCGGAGTGTAAGAGGGATGATCAAACCCAACTGTGGCTTTGAAACTCCATCGGCAAACTCCAGCCATATATCTCTATGTAAAAAATTATGAGAGAACTTTCAGCAGAACATTTTAGTTAGTGTTATTTTATATTTAAATAACAATTGATTTAAAAATCAACTAATTAGAAAAAAGTTTAATTCATTAAATGTATTAGTAAATAGTATATAGATATTGCTATTTTAACACTTAATGAGCACTGGTTAAACGAACAAGAAATTTCATTTTATGTTCTATCTGATTTTAGTTTGGGTAGTAGATTTAAGAAAAGATTTGCCAGGGTATGGAGTTTAGAATTATAGACAGAAGAATTATTGTGACATGTAGTGAGATTTATTGTGAATTTTGTAATAAAGTTGTTAAGAAAATTGTCAATGAAATTAGTAGAGTCATTATCGTTTCTGTTTAGAATGATGATGGAGATAGGTGTATTTCCTAATGTACTTAAGGTTACAAAGGCGACACCAGTATACAAAAAGGATTCAAAAAAATTCAAGTCAGTCAAGATTTCTTTGTTAAGACTCCTACCTAATCGTATTTTTAGTAAAATCTTTGAGGCATGCATAAAACAGCAAACAAATATCTTTATTTAAGAATAGTCCCTTTTGTCATGAACAGTTTGGATTCATTAAAAATATAAATACGATTAATGTTGTATAAAATATTGTAAAAAAAATTTTTATAAATTTTGAGAGAAGAATACCGAATTTTTATGAATTTTGTTTGGGAGTGCCGATGGCCAAGCTGTCTAAGTCGTTGGACTTTGAGCCTGAGTTAGAGATAGCGCAGGTTCAAATCCTCTCTGTGACCGTTGCACTTTTTATCAGTACAATCAACCTCCTCGTACTGTATCGACTCTCGACTCTCTCCTTTATTCTGTTTGATAAGATCCTCGCACAGGCCAGTGGCCCATGAGGACGGACAGAATAAGGCTTAAAAGGGGATCAGCCTCTCCTTTAAAAAAAAAAGGTTTATCATCTGCTACATTAATTGACCTGACATGGCTCCCTGCAACTTCTGGCTAAATTTCCTAAGTTGAAAATGCCCCTGAAAGGATGTAGATTTCAAGAAAGAGAAGACGTTAAACAGAATACGACAGCCAAGCTTAACAGCATTCCAAAACATACCTTCCAGAAATGTTTTGAACAGTGGCAGAAGCGCTGGGAGAAGTGTGTGCATCACCAAGGAGACTACTTTGAAGGGAATTAGAAGTTTGTAGCTCTAGTTCAATAAATAAAGTATTAATTAACAAAAGTCCGATACTTTTTGAACAGCCCTCGTATATCAAAACCGATGCTCTTTTTCAACCACCCAGACATAAATGAAAAACATTTGCATTATATATCTAAATTTGTATTGCAAACAAAAATTCCCTGAATTCTTATTTTTCTAACCTATTTTCCCTGACGTTTCACATCTTTTAAGAGTTACCTGACTTTCCAGTCTGTGTGAACCCTATTATATTATACACAGCTGCAATATCGTAGTATGTGGTATATCATTTTTGTGATAGCCAATACACTGTGCAATTTATTAGGTGTTATTTAAAATACTTGGAGATCTATTAATCTAGTTGGGACTACTACGTACAATATGTGTAAACCTTTTACTATATGAGTAAGTTTCAAAGACTTTATATAAACAAGGACATGTTTCAATAAATTCTGAATGTCGAATAACAGCTCAGACGTCTTGATTTTCACCAATTATTACTCATGAAACTTCAATAACTATGAAGGAGGAGGAGCTCTTCTTATTGGAATATCAATTTTCTACTATTTTACAAAAGAAAACTCACAATTCTCCAATAATTTGTGTATTTTACCACGAGGCCTTTCGACATCGAAGATGCCATCATCAGGTGTGAATCAACAATTTAAAAACAAATATCAGCTGAGTAAAACTAACAAGATTTATATGGTTAAAAGTAAAATAAAACTTTACATTATTAAAACAAGTCCATAAACAAGAAGAACTCGACGCATATATGAAACATTATACATAACAAAACATAAAGATAAAATATTAAACAATGATTTTGGACCGATTCAAAATTCACCATTCCTTTAAAATATAACTAAATTCTTTTTTTGACCAAAACTTTTATAGATATACTAATATTAATTTTATTTTATTTTACTTGTAACCATATAAATCTTGTTAGTTTTACTCAGCTGATATTTGTTTTTAAATTGTCGATTCACACCTGATGATGGCATCTTCGATGTCGAAAGGCCTCGTGGGAAAATACACAAATTATTGGAGAATTGTGAGTTTTCTTTTGTAAAATAATAGAAAATTCAATAACTATGTTCCATTTTCTATTCCATGTTCTTTCCATTCTACATTTAATTATCAAAACTAAACTTGTATTTATATGTCCAATTACTTCAATTTTATCTCTAATATTAGTGAACAACTTACAAGAAGGGGAGTCACTCTCAATTCCAATATATAGATAAACATTATTACTAGGTCGTTTACTGTTCAGGCTTACTGTCTTTGGAACGCTCTCCATGACAATATTAGAAGTATTGAGGGTCAAGCGTGCTTCAGGGTGAGTGACAGGGACTCGTTACTGGGGGACTGTGGGGGTGACTGCGGTGGTGTTTGAGGTCGGACAGATTCTTAGAGTGGTTGAATGTGTTTTTGTTCTTTTTAATTTCTCTTTTACACTGTTAGAATTTTTTTATTTATATTTCATTAAGAACTATATTATAAAGTTCATGAGTTATTTTAGTAAGTTTTAAGTAGTTTATTTAGGTAAATTAAGCAATTTTGCTCACATTTTACTGTAGAGCTTTTTTAATTATGTTAAAATTTTACAGTTTCTGTATTCAAATATTGTTAATTTACTGTATATGATATGAGGTTGAGTGGCAGATAAAGCCTGACAGCCCTAACTCTGCCTCTTTAATAACATTTTTTTTATTTCATTTCAATTAAAGATCAATTTTATCAACTTACCTTGATGTTGAGATGTTTTTTAGAGAGTAATTCATGTTCGCCGTGATCTTTCAACTGCTCTTTAACAATAATTTTCTTCACTTTAAAGGTTGTATTTGTCACATTCTGACCTTTAGGGAGCAATGTTTTCTTTCCTTTCAGCTTCACCTTTGCCTTTTCTTGCTTCTTAAATCTCTTATAGCCTGATTTCCCCATTTCAAAAACTGGAAATAGACTACTTTACCTGAAAGCAAAAAGTAGGTTATAAAACGATTAAAAGAACAAGTAATGATTATTATAAGATAATTTATCAAATATTCGCCTCTGGAATAATGTTTACATTAATTCCAGAACAGTAAGCTTTATAAAAATCAAACCATAAGTTACAAGCATTCGTACATTTTACACAGATTATATCTCATTTTATTTTTTTAGTAATGGTTTTGTAAAAAAATGTGGCCACCACTACAATTAAATCAGGGAACCAAATTATTGATTAGATATATCTTAACTATTAGCTTAATTAACTTAAAAATTATTAAGTTAACTTAAAGCTTAATTATTATTATCTAACTTAAAAATAAAAATAGCTTAATCATCAAATTCCTAATGATTCTAATTATATTTATTTAAAATTTTAATTATTGCCAGCTCTTTTTAATCTAGTTAAAAAGGGCTGCTGTATAGTAAGCGGCCACCACCATAATCGAATTAAGGTATCAAACTATTGATAAGAATACCTAAGCTATCAAATACAAAAACATTCTAATTATAGCTATTTACAATTAATTATTATCAGCTCTTTTTAATGTATTGAATACTAAGTAATATTGTTCCAAAATAATTCAAACTAAGTACAGTAAAATAATTTGTATAGTATTTGTGTAATGACTGCAAGTACAATGATTTGAAATGTGTGGGGAGACTTTAATAAGCGGCCTACACTCGTTATTCCATTGCTATTATCGAACAATTTGATATATTATCCTATTTAAAAATCGTACACAATAAGAGTTATAATAAATTACCGTAACAAGAATCTCGTACATAACAATTTTAAAAATATAAATTTTACAATAACATTACAAAATAACATAACCAACTATGGCATAGACTTAGATATCAAAGAAACCTTACAATATTTATAAATTGCCCAGCTTGATATCAATAAGTAACCGCTTTTGTGAAATGGAGGAAAGAATTCTCCCCATGTGTTACCAGAATCCAAACCCACATGTTGAAGCCACTTAAACAAATCTTTGTCACTTGAGAGAAATATCTTACATATTTTTTCCCATATTCATCACCAATTAATTACTATAGCTAATAAGTTGAAATCATATGCTAAGTTAAATAAATTGTAATATCGAATTACCTTACGTATAAAAACAATCGAACCATTCAATAATAGCAATTGAATAACGTGTGTACACCGCTTATTCAAGTCTACCCAAATATACATGTGTTATTTGTGTCACAAGCTGTCAGACAAGTCCTAGGTGCAAGATCTCTGACGTGATGCTATTGAAGAAGGTTATTACTGCTTCAGTGGACTCAACTGAATTATTAAAAAAACTGAGTTCCGGTGCCTTCAGCTGTCCAAAATTACTTATCATTTTGAAAGAGGATACTACACAACCCAACACTCATACCAAAGTCACAGTCCCACGCCTGCATCGCTTGGCTAATTTACCTGATCACTTTGACGTTATTGCTATCTCTGAGATGGTTTTTAAGATAAATCTTATCAAACTCTTTTCATAGTAGAACTTGTTTGTGTTACTGAATGAATGTATTGTGGAGTAAAACACCTACAAGCACGCATTCACCTGCACACAAACTCACACACTTCAATAAAACACACAAAAACTTTGACATACCTATTACTTCAATTGCTATTCTTGGCCATAATTATTGTTTTTATAATCTTACTTCTAGATTTTATAGTTGCTATTTATTTTTACTACTTGTGGGTAGGGTACGATAAGCGGACCCGGTTTTTTATATCGAAGAATGTAGTCTTCGATACCTAATATTCGCATTCCAAATCCTAGACTATCAATCGATATAAAAGTATCTATAGTCCTCAATAACAACCATATGTTTTAAATTAAAATATAAATTTAATATTTAATTTAATATTTATAGTGATCAAACAAATTACTATAAGAAAAATTAGGAAAACTGAAGACGACCATATTTGCTCATCTCACAGTTACAGTTGTTTCTTTCCCACAAATTTCACATAATGGGGTTTTCGGTACAAGTCCAACACGTTGAAGCCACAGAAACAATATATTTTATTTATGTCTTATCATCTTTCAAAGCAATGTCTTGTAGTTTTCTAAAATTGACTGCCATTTTTAATAATTAAAATTACTTATGTAAAATTGAAATATTACCCTAAGTGTATTATTTTTAAGTGTTTACAGCTGTTGATATAGACTATTTACGTTAATAATTCAAAATAATTAATCAGTATCGATGGATTATATCGATGGTTATGATTAAGTAATATCGTTTGCTAATTTCGAAAAAACCGGGTCTGCTTATCGTACTCTACCCCTACTTGTTATATTGTTTGTTTCAAAGTTATTTATAATTCCACGTGTTGAGTTTATTATTATACTGTTTCGGTCAATGCTTGTAAAACAGTGTTTACTGTGGAATGAAATAAATAGTAAAAAATAATGGTAATTGTGAGCTTAATGGCTGGAGTGGCAAAAGACAAATTTCATGTTATTAACCTCGTATGTATTGCTAACTTTCTCCTATATAAAACTTTAATGTTCCAAGGGCACAAATGACAAGTAACAAAGATTGAACATTAAAAGTGGGACTACTTTTCTCACGCATAGTAATATTCCATTGGTCTAGTTGAGTGAATAGTTGTTATTTGATAGGTACTTTGGGATTATACCGATCACACCCAGACATGAATCGTTATTTGACATTTTGCTTCTACTGATTACTAGATTAGCGTAAAACAATATTTCGTCAATATAAAACAGGAATTGTCTTATCGCAAACCCCTCCCCATCCTCAGACAGAGGTCAAAGTCGAGCGGTCTAGTAGATAACGTGATTGCAGAGTCGCGTCGCTTTGTTGTACTTCCGTGTTTTACCTCTACATTACTCCAAACACAAAAATTCAACAAAAACAAACATTACCAAACTAAAACTAAACTCTTTATTGAAAAAACACTCAAAACTTGTTTTTATTCTTGATCACATTCTGCCACCCAAAATGCGAGTGCCTCCGGCCATGCTGCCGAAGCCCGCGCTGATGTCAACAAAAGAAAAACATCCCTCGAGATATTACCTATCAGTAAAATATCAAATTCTAGAGGGGCTGATCAGAAATATAAATTGAATTGTAATGGAAAGGCAATTATGTACCGTGCAAACCATGTGATGCCGCGCGGCCTGCCGTAATCGGGATTCTCGAGAAAGATAAGATAACAGCGACAACAATACTGATCACAATACCTGGAAATGCTTGTAAGTTTGTAATTTTGTAAATACAGAGTTGTTTTTTCTTTCTATCATGTTTGTTTCTATAAATTTATATTTTTGTGTTCTTCATACTGGTGTGGTCGGTATAATCCCAAAGTACCATTTGATATATAAAGTATCAATGAATGTAATAATCTATATAAAAACCGGATCCGCTTATCACACTCTCCCCAAGGATTCTTCACAAACAAGCACATTTCTCTGTGGTAAAAAAAAAATCACAAAGTTGGTCTGTTAGGCAGTATTCTACTCCTCAACCTCTATAATCCAATATTATATTTATCACTATTTTTGAAAATTCCAGAAATTAGTTAGGCTACTTTTTGTTTTCAAATATTGTTATAAGTAATAATAAGTTGAAGTCATAGGCTATTTGAAGTGAAATAATTTAAATATCAAATTATTCATTTTATAAAAACAATTAAAACATTATATAAGACAACCTAATAGGCGTTTATTAATGTCCAGCCCTATACAAATACGTACCAATTTTTTTCTGCAACAGTATATACAGAAAAGAGGAACTACATAACCTAAAACGAACACCCATAACCTACTGGTACGTCTATATACTTATAACTAAATGACCCATATTTCATCGCCTAAAAAGATTAAAGATCAGAGTATATCAGACCAAGGCAAGGACTATCAATAACAATAACATTACCTTTGACATAAAATGTAAAGCCGCACCACAAAAAACTTTTGAAAACTCAGCTGAGTCGTACCCTTAGTAGAGCACCATGCGCCGAGCAGAAGGAAGGTTGTAAACATTTCAAATATAAACCTATTTTTTCTGATTTGCCACAGGTCTGGCTTCAAATAATATCTATAAGGTTTTAAGTTACACTGTATATTAATATACAGTGTACACTTTGTAGCTACAATATATTTAGAATTTCCTAATAAAATTCTAAGTCGATGGCTAAGTTCTAACAACGTGTATCTCAAATGTTAATGTTTTGATTTATTTATTGTAGTTGGCAGTAGTCATTCTTCACTTATTTCGGACCAGTAACATAGGATTTATAAGATTTGTTGTAATAGTTTAGGTTGATTATGTTTCAAGTCCAAAAGATGTTTGAGGAAGAACGTTTAATGTTATAATTTCAACTGTTGTAACACTCATGGATGACCCAAAAGGTGAAGATAGCGACTTCATTGATGATTAAGGTTGTTCTAAGGGTTCTTGAGTACCAATATTTTATAATTTTCTAGATTAATATGAGATTCTACGATTGTCAGTCGTAGTTTCACTTCATAAGCTGTTTGTAATTTTTCTGTTTAATTATCAAAATTGTTCTTACAAGGAACAGATGAAATTGGATTTAAACACTAAGTGGGAGGAAAATAGAAAATTCTAAAATATGCTCAAATAAAACTATATTTGTCCATTTAACAAAAAACCTGGCACCAAGGCGTATTATTTTTAAGGTAACACATTGAACAGTTATGGGTTAAGCATTGACTTACTGACACTAATTAATGCTATGTTTCAGAAGTACTTCATGAATCTACTCGTACATTATGGACTAAGTATTTATTTACTAACACTAATTAATGTTATTTTTCAGAAGTACATCATGAAGCTTCAGATGGTTCTACTCGTAAATTATGAGTGCTTGGCTAAATTATTCAACTCTCCTGTAAGAAAAATTAATAAATAATTTGATGAAACGTTGGTTTTACTTTTTTCTTCAGGAATTGAACTATGTAATTTAAAGGACATGAAAATAAAAGAAGAAAATGAACATTCAACTGTTACGTAAGATAATAGTACAGTAACACAATTGCCTTGTCAATTTTGAGCAATTAATAAATTAAGTACAAGTAATCCTGGAAGATGCGTTAACTGTCGTTTATGTTCTGAACGAGGAACTAGTCACTATGCATGAATTTGAATTTAATGTATTTGATTCACGTTTTATTTATTTATTTATTTCAACGGGAAAAAACCCCAATACATCAAAAAATGTACAATGAAAAATTTACAAGTGGTAGCTAACATATATAAACTGATGAATGACTAGGAGCTACGTATCACTTACAAACAAGCGGGGGCAGCTCTTTTACTCTACGAATCGTTGTCTCAACGACCCTATTTTTGTATTTGCAATATTAGTGTTGGGTCTTTTACACTACTAATCGTTGACTCAACGACCCTTTCTGAAAAAATAACAAATAACAGGGGGTCTTTTACTCTACGAAGCGTTGTGACAACGACCCGATTTACTAAGAAAACTAAAAGTTCAATCCAATGGTTCTTTATCACAACGACCCATATACCGAATATAAGAATAGAACTACAAGTGGGTTCGTTGACACAACGACCCTTTTTCCATATTTTTTATCTAATTCATTAAATTTGGGCCGTTTACACTACGGATCTTTGTGTCAACGGCCCAAATATAAATTAAAAGTTGAAAAAGTAGAAAAAGGTTCGTAGAATCAACAACCTAGTTTCAGAATAAGTTGAAATATATGTATTAAGGGGTCGTTGACTTAAAGACCCAATAATGCATCTAACCTCAAATAAGACATTCTAGGGCTTTTACTCAACTGATCGTTGTCTCAACGCCCCTCCGTCCCAAAACAAGCGCTTTCCAAACGAAACAGGGTCAATCAGTCAACTCCTAGCCCGGTAGGCATGAAGGCGCTGCGTCTGTGCCGAGTTTAGTCCTAACATCTGTTATAAGGGTAAATACTTTGTATAAGTATTATATGTAAATATTTTGTTTATTATAAGTGTATATTATTGAACTAGATTTAAAGTCTGGTAACAGTTGTATTTAAAAAATATAAAAATAATATTTTTAAGACATACATTTATTGTTATGATTCCCATTTCTTGTTTATGTATTCAAAATATATTTCACTTCATGTACATAAACTGAAATAATGTAACTGTCATTCATATTTCTACTTCTGTTGGAAACAGGTTGAGGTTTCTAATTATTATTAAATGGTTAATCAAACAGTACCCAACGTTAAAATTACATTTAAAATGAAAACGTTGCAAACAAATGAAAACACTAATACTATATTTTGAACAACTATAACTCCAAACATGCACTATGAGAATTCGATTGACAGTGCCGAAGCCACTCATCTGAGAAGGACGAAAGATTTAATTTCTGTATGTCTGTATGACCGCACAATATATCGAAAACGAATTGACTTATATATGGTTATTGATTTATAGCGATCACTTTCAAATTGCTATTGCGGGTTAAACCGTACAGTGACGGGGAAAATTCGCAGAAGAAATAAATTTGTAAGCAAACTGTATACAGTCATATGACATTTTTAGATGTGGCATGGTAACACAAGTACCCTATCTATCCGCAAGAGATATTTCTAAAAATGTCTTTTTTTGTATGCTTTAAATTTTATATGAATCTTTATTTATACATAGACAAGAAGGAGCTCCATTTTGGCGCATGTATACTCATGCTTTTCGGCTGAGCATAATATATTAGGTATATTGTAACATATACGTACTTGAATTCTGTGCGCTCCACTACCCGTGTGTTATTTTTATTATATCTGATTGAGTTCATTTATAGTCTAGGTGAGTTACTGTAGTCGACACTATATACATCACCTGATATCAAACCTTTCTTACCACTCAGTAGCTAATCCCATCGTGTAACTGTAGAATATTTATACATGGTATCAACTATACCATGTAATAGATTTGTTAATTACGTGTATAAGTTGTTTAAAAGAGGTTTGTTAGCATTGGATAGTTTTTTTAACAGTTTAAATTAATCTATGGTCAAATATCAAATGGAATGAAACTTAAATATTCTAACTACAACTACAGAAAACAACAGTGAGGTAGTCTCAGGTAAAGGCCCGGGTGAGGTGGTTCCTTCCTCAAAATGTGTCGTTAGCAGACAATGCAATAGTTTTATTGCAACCGGTCTCTAGTTTACGTGTCCCTTCTGAATGGGTCTAATTGAAATTACGTGGAAGGGGTTATAAAACTATTCTCAGAAATTCCGTGAGGGGTATTGGGTAAAGAGATAAGTCTGCATAATAGCCTTTCTTCCATATTATAACATTCTGCTCCTACCTACCAGGTGTCAGCAATAAGATAAATTTCTCAAGCCTCAACCACATCTGACACTGAAAAATTAGCAGAAAGTAGGGAACCCCTAATATCCTATATCACACGACATTTAAATACAACACAATCCTGCGATATAATAACTCTAAATAAGATTCAGTGATTACAAAAAACCCTCAACAATAGTTAAAAACTTTACAATAGTAAAAAAATTGATGACACATTTGAAAATAAATTGTTGCAGATAAAAACAGAAATAAACTGAATTGCAAAATAATGAATGAAATTTAAAATAATTTGTTTTTTAAAATATATGTGAGGTTAGAAAAAATATATTGTAAATTAGCCTACAAATTTTACTTAGTATTTTCTTGGATATGAGAGGCAACGTCATTTAAAGATGCAGCGAGCACAATCCGACGTAAGACCATCGAGGTATATAAATTACAGGCTGTTGCCGACCATCAATGACACTACTGAATTTGTGACATCTCATGAAATCGAGCGGCAGATTAGCGAAATAAAAATGGGCCTCGCTTTAAACGACGAAGGGGCTTCAGAACCAGGAAGTGGAGACACGCGTTGCAACGTGTGTTTTACGATGAAAGCAACCAGGATGGCCACACCTTATGGGACACAATGTAGTGTGCGGCCGTGCGCGTCTCTATGACCGAGGATGAAATATTTCATCAGGTCACAAATGGCGATGGAACTATTTACAACACATATACGCCTGCCACTAACATGTCATATTTGTAGAGCAATTGTTGGTGCTTTTGTAAAACCATTTTAATCATATCTTTACCGTTTTAAAACAATGTAACTGTAAAATATATTGTTCTATTAAAAGTGTCTAAAAGAATGGTTTTTTTTTCTTTGCACAACTAGTTCGTAGTTACCCGTATTACGAGTATGTATATCTTATATTTATTGCAGCGTTTTATATATTTTGGGCTATCTAATCCTATAATGTATATATCTATTATATATAATATAATGTCAGTTTGTTCGCAAGATGTCCTGTGAACAGAAATAAATTATATCTTTCCAGCCCTCATAGGCTTTACTGCGTTCGGCCAATAGAAAACCTTTATACTTTAATTGCTTATTTATGAAACAGGTGTAAAGCATTATTAAAGATTTTGAAGGCTATTTTATTTCATCTATACTAATAGATCCAACTCTAAATAGCGAAACATTATCCGAAAACACATAAATACTTTTCAACTTTTTTCCAAACTGCAGACATAAGCATTTCACAAACTAGCTATTAGCATGAGCTTTTTTATAAACAAAACACATGTTATTTTCGATTAAATATTAAAAATACAAATAATTTATATATATACTATCTAACATAATTAATTTATATAGTTATTAACAGTAAAACCTTTTAAGAAAGGAAAAGTTATTTGTTAAAACGCCTTTAACATTGCAACATTAAAACAAAAATATTTGAAATGTTACTCTAGTTAATCAACTTTTTTACTATTGTCGAGGGAACTGCAGAGGGTATTAAAGTTAACTGTTTAAAGGTAATAATTTTAAATTTTATGTTATTGGGGGATTATTTTCGTTTTCTAGCCATTTTCCAAGTTCTTTTCTTTACATAATACTATAGGTTTAGTTATATTTAAAACATTTTCATAAAATATGCAAAACATGCTGTATATATGTATTTTTTTTCAATTCGTAAAAAATAAAATAATTAAAGTACAAAACATAAAATTATAACTTTTAAACATACAAATTTTAACATTTTGGTGATTGTGTATGGAACTGACGAGTGTATCAAGGGATACTTCCCTTAATATTTAAAAAGAATGTAATTAGAAAAATGTTGATTGAAAATCGTACTTCTTAAAATTAATATTAAAGTCGGGAAGCTGGTCGAATACTGGTATGGGCGAGATATATCCAGACATTTGTCTACTTCGTAGTTGATGAGAGAGAAATTCGCTTTATTTTTATTACTAAATGCATTGACTGAAATAACCTACTGATTAAATTATATACACCCAAACGTGTTTTTACTGCTCAATTACTAAAATAACCGCATATGTATGTAACGGTTAAAAAGGCTCAATACTTATTACTGCATTTTTCAATAATTTAAGTGATACAATTGTATCAATACTCAATGTTAATTGTTGTTATCAATTAATATAATTTATTTGTTATTTATGCTAGTTATCTTATAACAATTTCACTTTTAGTGGCTGTTATTAAAATATGAGTAACAATTGGTTTGCATGTAACACTAGCTACCCTCACTGATACCCTTAGATTCACACTCAATTTTGCTCGCATGACAGATGCGTTACGGAAACATCCTTTTTAATGGCAAAGCAGGCATTTCCGACATAAATGGTGGTTATGAAAGAAAATTCCACGTATAAATCCATTTTCCACTAATTACATATGACAGTAAAGATGTTTTAGAATTCTGAAGTCGGAAGTGAAACATTTCTATTTGCACTAAATAACTGAAATTTTGCTTGCTTGAACAGTTTCATCAAAGATTCCAATATTAATGAATTGTTAATAAAATAATTTTAGATCAATTGGTAGAATACTGAGGTCTAAGTCCATAGCCCTTTTGCAGTGGACTCTTGTAGTATAGAGGACCTTAGAGAGCTGGAACGTTATATATATAACATGTCGTAATTTTTTAATGATTTGTTCCTTTAGACTAAGTATATGGTTAGATCTGTGGTGATTGAAAATTATAAATAGTATTTAGTATTCATATATTTTAATTTAACAATAAACTGACAAATCAAATAACAAACCCCGAGGATTAGATCGAATCATAATTTTAAGAGCTAATGCTAGAATCACAAACTAGCAAAGAAGAATCACAAAATGCTAGAAGGGGCATTTTTAAAATTATAATAACATTTTGTACCACATGATTTCTATATGGTGGTTTTGAAACGGAAAAAAAATAAGTTTTATGATGTAACTTTTAACATATTTTTAGCTTCCATAATTTATTTTTAGTTATTATTAGTTACACTCTAATACATTTAGCATACAACTTCATAGGGATTATTTTCAATTCTCCTTTTTAAAAAGATGTATTGACGACACGTTTTGTCGGCATAGTCGAAAATGTAATTCTCCTCATTTAATTAATTTTCTATAATGAAGAATGGTTAAATGATGGTAACCACTTAACCTATTCTTACTGTTAAGATTCTCCTTAGACTACTAGATACGATTATATCTTAATATAATAATTTTTAATCCTCTAAAGAAACTCTCCATGACTTCTTTTTCACCTCAAACATTATTAATAAGCATAAATGTGTATGAACATGAATATATCAATATTCCGTGCAGGTATTAGAAGCATTTATTAAACTTCAAGTATCAACTTTATTGAATCCACAAAGTAAATTATTTATAAATTAAGAGATATAGATAGAGTTAATAACATATTGAAATTAGAAGAGGAGTGAACGAAAAATAAAAGTACAATTTTGCTGTGAACAGCACTAAAATTCTATTAATTTTGTTTAAATATTACAAATAAACTTAATTTTATAAAATTATATATTTACTAGCTGTTTCCCGCGGCTTCGCACGCTTTTCGTAAGTTTTGCCCGCGTATGAGCATTTCTGGTTGAAGTAAATTATATTTCCAACCCCGATGTAGATTTTTACCTTGATGTCACGATCAAGAAAATATGTCAAAAATGTATTGTACATGCATAATGTATTTTATTACCAAATTGGTCTACCACTCAACCTTTAAGTTCAACCAAAAATTTAGTTTAGACAATTATACATCATAACTTAGCGCCTTCAAATAGTGTTTCACTGTTTAATATACGTATCTATCTCGTAATTGCAGGTTATAATGAGCAGGCGCTTTGAAACTTTTCTTCATTTTTTTCGTTTATATTCACGACATAAGCGAATAATTCAGATAATAACTATCCTAATCTTCTAAGTTAGGACTAAATTACGGATACATTGTGAAATTTGATTGAAAATTGGTTCAGGTCGTTTTGGAGTTTATTGGCAACATACATCGTGACTCAAGATTTTTTTATATATATAAGATTTGGCATGAATTGTATAGTTTATATAGAGAATCAAACTAATTCGTAAAATGTAAGTTTTAAATAATGAACATTTACGTTTTAATAATTCATTGTATATAAGCTAAATTACTGATTACGTTCAAAATTGTATGTAATTTTTATCTAACTATTATTAATTTTGATCTATATTCTTGATATTTATAATTGCTATTTATCGTTTACAATTTCCATTTTTAATATTTAATTTGTATTCCATTTTTATCACTCTTACTTTGTAATGTCCTTATCATTACTGCGTATAAAGTATATCTGTATCTGTAAAAAGGGGTTTATATTAATATAGTTTTAAATTAATACAAAACAAATTATTACATTTGTAAATTTATAGTGGCAAGAGAATAATGTACGCTACATCAATACGAGCGCAACATTCAGCGCCGTACGACTGGTGCGCGGCAACATTCTCGCCACATTGTCCGGCTGCACGCAGTTGACACAAATACCCTAGTAGACTAAAAGAACCTCTGAACAGTTTAAAGTAGGTCGTTGTCTCAACGACCCTCTTACTATATTTTATCCATTGAGTTGAAAAATGGTTGTTGTCGCTACGACCCTTCTTCACATTGCTTATACATTTCTCCATTTTGGTTCCGTTGACACAATGGTTGAGTAAAAAGACCTGGTTCTCTCAATAAAAGCATTTAATATAATTTAGGGTCGTTGAGACAACGACCCATCTTTTGAAATATTCAACTAAACAGGCAAAAAGTGGCGTTGTTGCTACGAACCCAGTTGAGTAATTGACCCTTTTCATTCATTTTACTGGGTCGTTGTCACAACGAACCTATGTATAAAATCTTAAATATCAAAATGGGGTCGTTGTCTCAACGACCTGTAGACTAAATGACCCTGTCTTATTTGTTATTTTCTCAGAAAGGGTCGTTGAGTCAACGATTAGTAGTGTAAAAGACCCGTCACCCAAACAAGCACATAATTAATTGATATCGAAACAAACATCAGTAAGTTACCAGTCAACAACAAAGAAAAATAAAATATTTAGAAGAAAAAAAGATAACAGAATTAATATCTATGAAAGGATAACAATTTACATAAATATCTGAAAAGTAAGAAAACGAATAATAAATACATTTCCAAAGAATCAAAGCAGTGCACACACACACACACACACACACACACACACACACACACACACACACACACACACACACATATATATATATATATAATAAATAATAATAACAATAATAATATTTATAACAAATGTCGCTAATAATACATAATTAAAACAAAAATCAATAACCATAAATGACGCTTGCAATTTCTATAATACCAAGGCATTTACAGTTTTCTTCTTGACCACAGTGACACTATCAGCGAAGAAGTCTACGTGAGGAGATACTATGTTTCCTAGACATTGGATACGTATGAGGGTACTATTGGCTTCATAGTTCGAACCAACGTGACGTCTGCCGAATAGTTCTGAAGATCTCGTACCCATTGGACAGCGAAAGAAAACTCCTCCTACGATCTCTGGACAAACAATGTCGCCAGTGATAAGTTTGTGCAGAAACGTAACGTTGTCAGGTCAATCCAATGATAAAAATGAAGAATCAACGAATGGTTTACTGAGAAAGATAACGGTATAGTTGGTAAAACATCAATAATTCCATAGATGAACCTAACACTTTTGAAGATAGATGATCTCAATGATCTGGAATTTGTGCTGTCAGATAGTAATATACTTGATGCATAAAGAATGGTCATAACCAATCATATACGCCTATCGAACTTGTAAATATAGCTTATAATGATAGTACGATTGGAGATAACAATAATAAAGATAATCTCCGTAAACTTTGAGCAACTAATGATAACATCATTAAAAATCAGTGGAACAAGCGCGCAAATGAATCTATGCAGAATGTTGTTAAGCATAAAAACAAAAAATACTGGCAAGAAGTATTTAGGATATAAAAGAGTAAAAATACTTGTCAAGGTTACAGTGAAAAGAATTGAACACGAATATGAAGAGAGAAAAATGGGTGCTGCCTGCAGTTCAAAATATCCAATCAAATTGAAAAAAAAGAAATGCTCAGAAGTAACAAAAGAAGACAGAAAAACTCTGTTAAAGTATTTTGGTCATTGAAAGAAAAGACAGGAATTGTAAAAATTTAACAGGAATGTAGTCAGCATATTAAGGTATAATAATACCTTAATATGCACAATATAAAGATATATATATAAGGTATTATTATACCTTAATATGCTGACTACATTCCTGTTAAATTTTTACAATTCCTGTCTTTTCTTTCAATGACCAAAATACTTTAACAGAGTTTTTCTGTCTTCTTTTGTTACTTCTGAGCATTATATATATTATGCTTGTGTTCAATATTTTTGAAGATGAAAATTCTGTATTGTATTGTCAGGGTTAAATTTCAGCAATTACCTACCAAATGAAATGGGTGATTGTTTCTATTTAACTAGGGGTTTTTTAATATAACGAATGGGCAAACATTCGTGAGAGCATCTTTTTAGATTATTGTTTTTCACGAAATAACTTCAAGATAGTTGTCTTCAACTTGCTCAACAACTTCACCATCATCGTCCTCTTCTAGTATTTCTTCTTTATTTCAATTTTGGTTTTCCCCCACTTATTAGTAAAATTGGATACAGCCGCTTTGAAGCAAACCATTAGTTAAATTCATTTTAAGTTTTAAAACCCGCCACATACTTAAATGAGTATCAAAACTTGCCACATTGAAATGTCCAAAAACCCAAATATTAAACCCCTCCCCCCTCATAATAAACTGATTTGTTGATATATTTTCATAATTTGTCACTACTCAGAGTTAAAATTTAGGTATCTTTTGGTAAAAAAAGTATGTTTGTACTGTGACGGGTCTATATGTTACAGTTTTTGCCACTTTGCCTAAAAAGTATCCAAGTGGATGTGGCGGGGTTTGATTTTAGGCGACTTATGTATAGAAATAAAATAACCTACTCCACAACTTTTTAATAGTAAAAGTAGAGTATTGCAATTCAAATTTAATTAAATTTTCGGAAAGTGATTGTAAAATTAATGTAAAATGTTGTAATGTTGCACAAGCTGGAAGCGCCAAACGTGTCACAGTTGAAAGGGAACAGTTGTTTGTTGCTCCTGGCTTGTTGTGCGAGCGTATCTCTAAGGTGGTCGTGCTCAATTATGCGTTGAGGGATTTCGTTGCAAAAATACCGTTGGAATTGTTATGAAAATTTCAAAATAGTTGGCATCTTGTAAAATTGTTATAACCTATGCAAAACAGCTGATGCCTACCAAAATACAAGATGACTGCTGTTTCCGCCTTGTACAAGCGTGTCATAAAGTGGTCGTGCTTGCTTATACATTGGCGAATTTAGTTGAAACAAGTACCGTTGGATTTGTAATAAAATTGCTCAAATAGTTGGTGTCATGTAAAGTTTTTATAACTATACTGGTTGTTTTTATTTTACTTTAAAATTTTTAACAGACATCATTTTGTTAATATTAACGAAAATAACACAATTATTTTTAAACATTTTGCAATTATGATCTATTCAAACCTATGTGCCAAATTTGGTTTCTTTAGCTTAACAAGTTCTATAGATATTATTTAAAAAAAAATACAAAATGGCGGCTAGCGGCTAAGCAATACATTTCTCTACTTATATTTATAGGACATGTTTTGATTAAAATCATGAATACTATCATCCACAGAAGTTTGTCACACTCTGTATATATCTCTAACTTTTCCATACAGATGTAATATAGATTATTACAAGCAATAAAAAAAACAAAGAATAGCCAACTCGGACTAGCCATTTTCAAGAGATGTGATAACTAACAAACCCCATTTTATTTTTATTTGTATGGATAGGTTAAATTTGATAATGATTGTAAGGAATTGATCATGATTTTTTATTAAAGAAATGTTCATAAAAGTATCCAAAGTTCAGATGTGTATTTAAAATTTAGACATTCAAATAAAACGGTTCCCTTCATATTATCTTATTCATTCAAAGTGATTACCCTTTCTAAAATGAAATATTTAATGTGGCAGGGAATATTATTGGTCAAGCAAATGTTGGTTAAAACTTGCTATCAATTTTTGGCATGTTCTGACTCATAGCTCCTTCTTAAACCAATGTTCATTTGATTGCATGTTAGCATTTGTTTTTTCCAAAATACCTGTTATAGTAGAAACAGACTAATACAAGTTCTGTATATATTATAAAATAAAAAAAAAACTTATTTATTAAACGTATTATTTATTATAGTCAGACATGAAAGAACAGGTTGTCATTGACGAAAAATTGTGTATAGCTTTTAAAGTGTCAAGAAGTTTAGGATAAAAATATCCGATAATTTTTAATATATAAGTAATGTTTCACTATAAATTTATTTGTTATCAAGACTAAATAAAATGAACCAATTACCAACCCATTTAAAATTGTACAATATGCTTTCAAAAAAATTATGACGAATAAAATATTTTTTTCTATTTCACCCTTTTTGAGTATACAATTGTTTTAAAGAATATAACTGATTTGCTGATGTTTTATTCATGTAGTAAATATAAATTAGTAGAAAACAAAACCAAAATAAATAAAATATTGTAAAATATAAAAAAAGATACAGGCAGTTTAATACAACAGTTGTTTTAAGTGGATCTGACACTTCTGGGCAATTAACTAAAATGATGGTATGGTACTAAAAGTGTTAATTTTCATTTGATATAATGCAATTGATGTCTTTGAGCTATATTTTAAAAGTGTGCACAAAATCTTAACTTTCAATGTGTCAAAATGCACAGGTTTTTGGAATTTTTTCAGTAACAAGAAGAAAACAAAATAGATTTATAATTAAGTGATAAAAACATTGAAGTATCATTATTTTACAATATACTAATACATTGTAATAATATTCTACACTTCAAATCGCTCAGGGGCATTTTATTTTACAACTGAGATTAGTTTGTTACATTTTCAAGATCAATATCAGCATTTTTTGGTCACGTACTTGAAACCAGGGCTTAATTTCAGTCTTGATACTATAGATGAGTAATATATTATATCAGGTGCGCTCAGGGCATTACTATAATTAAGTCAGTACACCAAGACTCCATGACCACTCACAGGATCGCCTCTTTCAGATTAGAAAAATTTTAAACTTTACAACTTTTGTAGAACTAATCCATATAACCAGCGATTCTTAACCTTTTTGGTTGGGTGGACCACCTGTAATGTAACTGTATAACAATATCATGAGGTCCACCAACAAATTACATTTCTAACTTACAACTTAAGTTACGTAGCTATCTAATACTTACCACAAAACACATACATTCACGTGAGTGCACACATACATACTTTATGTGTGTGAAGGGAACAGGATTTTTTGGGACATTTTCCATCGTTCAGTGATACAAAAAATCAGTAACACTATTTAAGTGTGTGCATTCATGTATGGTGTTTATAAATAAACCAATTAATTGTTGTATTTAGTAGTAAAATTGTAAAAGTTTCTGGAAACATAACAAAAATACTTTTCTAATGACACAAACTGTTTTTATTTAAACTTGACTCGTAAAATACACTTTGTAAAATATACAAACAATAGAAAAAACACAGAAATGCGTTTTAATCAATTTGATTTTTGACATAGTTTCTTTAAAGAGAGTCAATATCTGGATGGAAACTACAGTTTCAGTTTCAAGTCACTTGAAACGTCCAGATTGTACCTGCACTTATTTTTCAAAATACTGAAGTTGAAAAAGCATATTCACACAAGTGGAAGAAAACCCAATCAAATATCTCAATACAAGATTGGCAACTGCTGGATAGTATTGTCATTCAATTATCCGGAATAGTATCAATGAAATTTGTTTGAAGATGAATTTAAGAGTCTGGTCACATCAGTTCAATCAGTGGTCTTCTTCATCCGATGAAAATTTTACTTTCTTTAAGAACTTTTCATTAAAAAAGTTTCTGATCCACTTGATTACATCTCCAATCTTCGGCACTCTAATAGCACTTAAAACAAATATAAAAATGGATACTAACTGCTTAAGAGTGAATAGTGGCAACAATTTATAACTCACACTAAGTAAATAATAAAATAAATTTGGTTATTCCATTTTAATTTTGTATTATTAAAATTTCATATGTAATAATAAGATTAATGTAGCATGTTAAATTACCTTAGATGTGATCTAAGAATGAAGTTGATCTGTTATAATCGTTGCTAATGCCTCATCAATTTTGACTTCATTGGTTTCTAGAAAGGAGTGGAAATGTTCAAAGCAGTTTTGTTCCACCTATGAAATTTCAATATCATTACTTTTATCTTGTTTTATAGAAAGAACTTGTGTATGTCTTTTCCCTGCATGGTTAGGTTCAGAACATTTAGGCCACTAATATCTGCCACACATGCCAACCTTTTAAACCAGTTTTCATCGGTCACATAGTCGAAGTAGACACTTGAAGGTTTTTAATCACAATCTCAATCTATAAGGAAACCCAAAGTTCATGTCACAGTTCAAAACAATCTTGACAACACTTTACCTCGTGATAACCAATGAGTTTCACATTGAAGTAAAAGTTGTTGTAGTCACTGCCAATTTCATCGCATAAAAGACCAAAGTCTGGAATTTTTAGGCCTTACCTTTATAAAGTTGACAACTTTCACTGCCACATCAAGAGTTCAGAGACTGATCCAAACCTTTAACTACAAAAGCTTCGCAAGTATGCAACAATTAGACCATTGAACCAAAAGTTCAACTGACTTCACTTTTGTGACTAAACCAATATGAATTCTAGACAATTTGGACACCATCAGTTATCAAGGCTACACAAGTAGTCCCGTCTACTTCATTTTCGGTTATAAATTTTTCAAAACATTTGTAAATCTCATCACCAGTCATTGTTGTGGAAAAAGGCTTACAAAACATTTCTTGCTCAATAATTACCATTGACAAAATTTAATAACTTGACCTAACCAACCAGGTCCATGTTTTCATCAATCTGCAGAGAAAAATATGCCTTTGTTTCAAAACAATAATGAAAGCCTCTTTCACACTTTCTGAAAATTCATCAATTCTCCGCTTTACAGTTGTGTTTGATAAAGGAATCTCGTTAATTTTGTTTGAACATTTTTCGTCAATTAAACCATTACTTATTATTTTTACTATATGGAAACCACTGCACTAAGCCCTTAAAAACCTTGAAACTTGCTAATTGTAGTTTGAAAATACACACTTGAATAATGGTACCATCCTCTTAATAAATACAAAGGTTAGGGGAATACATAATATAATACACAAATTATAAACAATAATTTTTTATACACTTTAATGATTTTTCTTTATATAAAAGATAGACTTGCTCCACTATAATCATCCCAGTACATATTATCAGAGTTTGGCACAGTTACTGACAATACTTAGAAGTGTTTTGCACCTTTTAAGTGAAAAATTTAAACTTTCAGCACCATTGTACAATGTTTTAGTTGTATAGATAAACTAATATACATAGACTTTACGAAACATAATCAACAACAAATTGTATATTAAACAATACATAGCGCACATTACATTTTTCAAATGTCACACTCTTATCATATAATTATTTTATTAATACTGTAGGCCAAACAGAAATATTGTCACCTTCAAATCTAGTTATGCTCAGCACAATTTTGATGATAATTTATACAACAGGTAAGCACAACTACCATAAAACATCAAGTTAAATAATGCAGATGAAAATGAATTATTATCTTGCTCGTTCTGAATGTTTGTGAACTGGGCATGTTTAGTGTTGCGCAGTAAAATTTTGCTATTTCTTGGAGCAAATTAGGAGAAAGATTGGCTCTAACCCTAAAAATAGTAATAGTAAATATAATAATATTGTTGAGTATTGTTTGGAATATTTCCTTAACCCTAGACTTGTGGGGAAGGTGTCTGAGACATTTTTAGACTAATTATTTAATTACATTGTTATTTTATACAATATCACAATGATATTGGTACACATTTATTTTCAGGAAATTCTAATGTATATATTTCAATATATTTTGTGTCTGTAGATGCTTTATAATTACCATAGTCTTAGCTTCCCAAATTTATTTTAAAAGCCATGATTTTCTTTTTATTACTTTTCTAATTATTTTAATTTTTAGTATTATTACAAAAATAATTTTGTTTCAAAGGCGGAACCCACAAAATATGTCATTTCATCAATCACAGCTATTCCCCCATTTGAAGTTAAAGAGGTTGGTGTAATGTATAATTTGCAGTAGGAAATAATCTTTCTTTCAGTATGTATGCCATTATAATTGGTGATCTGGCTTGTTTACAATGAATGTTTGTGTAAACCCTTACAAGCAGTAATTTAGAAAGTGGTGTAAAGGTATGACACGTCTTTGAAAAACATTTATTTTATCAGTTGTTTATTGCAAAAATAGAAAGAAAAAATATTTTGTTGTAGCGGAATAAACGTTCTATCAGTTAGAATAAGATTTCATACTACAGATTGTCACTTCTAAGTGATTTCCTAAACGGATAAATGTCTCTCTCTCTCTCTCTCTCTCTCTCTCACACAAATTACAGAGTTTGTTTAGGCCATTTTTACATTATAGCCTAGTTGAGATTGTGCCGAGTGTTGTGTGAGTTTCTTGTTCTCTTAGGACAAGAAGCTTATAAATTGCACTTAGTTCTATAAGAACCTCTTCCGGAGTGAAAGGATATTCTGGATGGGTAAGGTTAGGAGATAGGGGTTGCCTCCTATCGAGATCCATGAGAAAGAGTTAGGGCACTAATCTCAAAGTCATGTCTCCCCGGAAGAAGGGGAGGCCAGCTCTGAACCAGCCTCTCCAGTCAAAGTAGGCAGGGGGTGGCAACCCTTGTTGAGGGCAGCAAGAACCTCTGAGGTTAGGGAATAAACCCCACCAACTCCAACAGTCATCTCCCGCAGTAGACTAGACCTATCAAATTGCCCTTAAACCTCAGAATCTCGACATTTGCGGTTAGTGATGTGCCCAGATTTAATTGACACATCGGTTTTTTCTGTGCCCAGTGGTAGGTTCAGCCAGAAGTGATCCCTGCTGGGTGTTGTATGAGTTATTATAATAATCTTGTGTAAGTGTATGTTATAAATAACAATAATAAAGTGTTATGGTAATGACTTTAGTTTGTGTAGATAGTCTACAAATAAAGCTATTTGTTATAAATAGATTTATTGTCTGGAAAACCAATGTTCTGTTGAAACAATTGTTAACCCTAGTTTGTCTGAAACTTCAACATTCATTTAGCTTCAGAATAATCACGATAATTCATTGTTTGCAATTCATAATTATTTATATTCACAGTGTAATGTATTTCCATAAATAGTATTTACTAATCTGATATTCTGTAGGCTTAGGGCTACTTCAAAACTTTACCAATAAAGTGGTATATTTTGTAGTAAATCATGAACCATAATTATAATCTATCATGCTTCATAGTGATTCATAAATTATAAATAACTTTTATAAAAACTACCGCATTTGCCAATAAAATATTTTGTAGACTACTTCAAAATTTTATCAAAATGTAGGTCTTAGACTTGGAATCAGATATCAGTTGGGATATTATATTTTATGACAGTGCAACATTATCTCATGAGATTTATGAGATAATGATTGATTTCCTAAAATGGTATGGAAATAATAACATTTTATTTATTATAATATTAGAAATAAACAATCTTAAAATGTTTTCATATTGAGTAAACACTTATAAGGGATATTTTTATATAAAAAATGGATTGTGAAACGGTTTGCATTAACTCTTTATATGTATTTTTTAAACTCAATATGAATGAATATTAAATGTACTCCTTCATAACTTACGGTCTAACATAATATTAGACCTACAAATATTATTATAATTTATTTTTATGTTACAAGTTAGATGTATTTTCAAGCAAGATTTATTGAATTATCGGGGTTACTAAAGTTACTTTTTGAAGTATTACATTTATTGCATTTTTTCTAGCCAAAGTGTTGTAGATAGAAAATAAGTATTGAAAAATACTATAAAATAAAGAGTAAGAACACATTTTAGATTAATTTTTAAAGATTGTAACATTTTATAGCAACATTTTTTGTCTATACAAATTTTTTTCCATGTTTTGGAGTGGAAAAATAATATTTCCTGACAGTGTACTCTTTTTTACTTGAATGAAAGCCTACAACAAGAAAGCAGCTGCCTCATCTTGGGGATATTTGTTAATTATAAAATTGGCTTTCTCTTGGGAATCAGCTTCAAATATGTAACTAAAATGTTATATTTACCATATTTTATGTCATAAATCGTAAATTACTTGATGCCATACACTTTAGAAATAGCCATGAGAGTTTCACTATGGCCATTCTTCTTAATAATTTCCCATTTTCCAGGAACAGTTATCATTTAATGCCTACGTTTATTGGTGTCATTTGTGCTCACCATTGTAGAACATTTTATTTTGCCTGTATTTAGTTTAGATGGACTAGATTTGAAGTAGTTACAAACAGGTATAAATAAAACATACAATAAATATTCATTATTTTAAAAATATAAAAGGTTTTTAATAACAAAAATACGATATCCTATATCTACTAATTAAAGCTAGATTTGAGATAGAGCATATTATGAATAAAAAATTAATTTTATAATAAATTGTTGCCCAAGGCCATATACTTAAGTTTAGCACATGACACTTGATCCAATTAGTAATCTTATTTCTTTAATTAACTCGTAATTAATATTACAACTAATTTAATACAGTACTTACTTTTTTAAAGGAAATAGTAATTTGTATATCACATAATTTTAAGAGTATTTGTTTTTACAAAATATTAGAGTATACAATTCCTTCTCTGTATTTCAGGAGTTACAGCAAACACATGCAATTAATTATATAATTATAAAGGCTACACAAATAAACTAAATTTGTACTAATTTTAAAATAGCTTAAATGTTTCAAGAAGTAAAATATACATGCAATTGAACACAATTCTCATTCTAAACCAACAAATGAAGTTAAAAGAGATCAAGTATATAAAACATAAAAAAATGTTGTAAAACACGGTTTAAATATTGAAAAATATTTTTATTGATGCATATTATTTATTATTGGTAGAGTAATATTAATTACTTCTTGCTTTTAGTAACACAAGCAAAACACTGGTTTGTAAAAATTAACTTTTTAAATTAAAATATACATTTTGAAATTATAAAGTTTTATTGCATAAAAGGGCAGTGAAAAATTTGTGAGTATTTTACACTTGAATATTATAACAAATTTGTATTTCAATGATTCTAATAAATTATTATTTTGAATAGGCCTTACTTCTTTCTTTAACAGGGTATAATTTAATATATTAAATTCAGCCTTTGTGGAATTTAGCATCTCTAACATCCACCCTACCATCTCAAACAATTTCATCCATCTTACCATCACAATTAAAAATAAGAGATCTACTTGGGTTTATTATTCTCTTTGAAGTCAATATTGTGTCAAATATACCACAAATTGTAAAAAATGTGACTGATATGTCTGTAGCTACAATTATTACGTATTGATGAGCGAGTGATAAAATTATTGTTACAGTTTATTATTCTTATATTGTAGAGTTGTTTTTTTTTTAAGATTTATCACTTTTCATAATAATTCACAAGCAGTACAGTTATAATTGATTATTTGTTTCATATAAATAATAAGGATGTTTAAATCAATAATTATAAATAGACGTGTAACAAAAATATAGTCTCATCATAAGTTTAAAAGATTGAAGGAAGATATTATGTACAATAAAATTGACCCTGTAAACAGTCAAATTACAAACTAAAAAGAAGTCTTCATGGAATATCAATAGTGTCACAGTCAGAAGATTTGAATAACATGTGCTTCCCTAAAGAGTGAAGTAAATGCAACAAAATGAGCAAAAGTATGGCATCGGAAAGTTTACAAGTCATCGTCTCCGATCCCCTCGAAAGCATCGTTCTCCACCAGAGGTTGGGTTTTATTTTTCAGACTGACAGCAGACAGTTTTTTCCGACAGCTTTTTCATTGAAAGAGTAGGTTCACTGTTTTTGGTAGGAGAATTCGCATGACCATTCTGAAAAAGAGTAAAATAACTAATGAAAAACTGTTTAAAGTTTTTAAACTCATTGTTACTTTCAATGATTATTATACAAGGCGTTAACTTTATTAAGGAAAATATCAAAAGTGCCAAGAATATAAAAAGCTTTAAAATTACTTATTCTATATATATATATATAAAACAGTCTTCCATAAGAAAACAACCTTGACCGCCCATATTAGAAAATCAATCAGGTAAAAATTTAACAAAGTGTAAAAGACAATGCAGATAGTGCTAATGGCAATGAATTGGTGACTAAGTTGAAAGAATCATTCTAAAATGGATTTTAGTTCAGAGACGAGCCAATACAAATTCTTTATACACATTTATTTTGAAATTATGACGGTGTATCAAATATAAACAATACCGATTAAAAAAAAATATTAACACTTTATTTGACTAAACTTACAAATATACATTTTCTCCCACCCTCGAAATACATTTTCCCTACTGGATTGGAAGCTTTTTTATTCAATCATTGTCAAAACTCCTTGGATGTTCTCTTAGCCATTAGAGCACTTCTTAAATGGGCCCAACAAGATGAAAGGGCAAGGTGACAAGTCTACCCTATAGAGTGGATGTTCCAGAGTTTCCAAACCTAATGCAAGCAATTTTTGTCTCATGGCATTAGCTGCATGTGGCCTGGGTGTTGTTGTGCAGAAGAATGGCACTTGATATATTGTAGCATCCAGTACTTCACAATAATATTGTGCACTGATCATGGAGAAAATCAATATGAAAAGTATTTTGCCGATAAAAACAATTGATGTAGTTATTTTTCCACCAGATAACCGCGTCTTTGCTTTCACCACTGTTCTCTAGCCACTCATCTCCACTCCATACTCCCAATTTTTTTACTCACAGTGTGTGATGGTGCAGCCAAGTTTCATTACAGGCAACAATGACATTCAAACAGGCCTCACCTTCTTGCTGGAACCAATTGAAGAGCTGCTGCTCTTTTGCTAAACCTTCAATCGATATCACATGTGAGCCTCCAATAACAGATATGAAACCGATCTAGCGCTATTGATTGAGTTCTCAACAATTTCAATGAGAGTTATGTACCGATTTTCTTCAATAAGTTTTGGACTACCTTAATGTGATGCTGATCTTGGTTACACTCGTCTTTGAGCAAAGATCATAGCTCTCGTTCTCAACATTTACACGTCCTTCAGAGAGAGAGAGAGAGAGAGAGAGAGAGAGAGAGAGATGAGAGAGAGAGAGAGAGAGAGAGAGAGAGAGAAAAACTTTATTACATAAGCTTTGAGCTTAGAAATGGTGTCACAAGATACATTATTTTAAAATTCTCAAGTCACATCTTTAAAACAGTTTTTGAGTTTGATGTCTTCAGCTTGTTGGCCTTCTATCACAGCGGGCTACAAACTCCTCAATGCTATACACAGGGTCCTCAAGCATCCACTTCTGAAGTCTTCTCTTGAGTGTCTTCGGGTTCCCGCATTTTAAGTCCACTGGAAGGAGGTTAAAAAGTCTGGATCCAGCATATGACGGCTTCTTAGAAAATCTGGAGGTTCGGTGTACAGGGAGATTGAAATTATCACGGTTTCGGGTGTTGTGTTGATGCACATTTGAATTTCTTGGTAAGTTGAGGGCAGTCGAAAAGGCAACAACCTCGCAGATGTAAATGGCAGCTAATGGAAGGATTTGGAGAGTTCTGAAGACATCCCTGCAACTATCTTCCCTCTGAAGGCCCCCAAGAACTCTAACAGCACGCTTTTGAAGAACAAAAACTCGCTGGGTGTTTTTCCTTTGAACAATTTCCCCAGAAAATTATCCCGTATCTCAGTTGGGATTCAACAAGTGCATGATATGCTGCTCGTGTTGCATCAACTGTTCCAACACTGTTGATTCTTCTCAGGGCAAAGATGGAAGAGCTGAGCCTTTGGCAGAGGTAGTCGATGTGGGCGCCCCAACATAGTTCTTGATCCAGGATTATTCCGAGGTGTTTGGTCGACTCAGTAACCTGAATGTCTGGAGGACAGGTGATGTCATTTTTAAATTTGCCAAAGAATACCTGTTGAGTTTTGTTTTCATTGAAAACCAGGTCATTGTTGGCGCAGTATTCCATGGCTTTACTGATAGAGATAAAGTTGCTGATCTCCAGAGGCTCCAGTTCTCTGTTGCTGGTCAAGAGCACCGAGTCATCTGCAAACATGACGGTGTGGCTGTAGGTGTCATGTATTTGGGGAGGTCTGCTGAAAAAAGTGCAAATAGGACAGGGCCCAACACAGACCCCTGGGGCACTCCTCTAGATACACCCAACAACTCCGATCTCACTACACTAGTGGTTCCCTTAACAGTATGTTTGATCTCAACTAGCTGCTGCCTGTCAGAGAGGTAGGATCCAAACCAGGCGAGTGCTGATCCAACTATACCAAAAGTTCGAAGTTTTTCTAAGATAAGCTGATGGTCAAGGCAATCAAATGCCTTGCTGAGATCCAGGAAGGCTGCGCAGACCGTGTTCCCCGCTTCTAAGCTGTCAAGGATGTGCTCTACTATATCTGCAACTGCGGTGATGGTGGATCTACCAGGTATAAAGCCGTGTTGTCCACTTGGCAGAAGGTTGTTCTGGTGTAGATACTTCAGGAGGCGAGCCAAAATCACTTTTTCTAGTACCTTGGAAAAAGTGGGGACCAATGATATTGGTCTATAATTCCCCATCACATCAGTTTTTCCTTTTTTATGAAGAGGATAAACCTTAGCGATTTTCATGCTGCCAGGGAAGATTGCCTGAGCCAAGGATTTGTTAATAATATCAGCTAATGGTGGACAGAGTTCCCCTTCACAAAACTTCAGGAGCCTGGAGGATATGTCATCCACGCCAGTTGATGGAGTTGGTTTTAAACTTCTTATAATGCATCTAACCTCATCAGAAGTTGTTGGATGAAACGAGACCAATCCATAATCCGTAGCTGGTTGGAGGAGCTGAATAGGTAGGGTAGTTTCTCTGTGAAGTGTTTGGCTTTAAGCGTTTCTCCAGCTATTGACGTGAAATATTCATTGAAACAGTCCGCAACCATTTTGGGGTCTTCAACGACTTTATTCGAAACATTCCAGCTTCCAGGTGATTTCTCTCGGTTTCAGCACATGCTCTTCTTTCAGAATTTACAATGCTCCAGATAGCCTTGGTTTTATTGGAAGATTCTGAGATCACCTTTTCGCTTGCAGCTCTCCTAGAGGATTTAAGTTTTAAATCGTAGGATTTCTTCCTCCGATTAGCTTCCAGCTTGTCACACTCTCTTCCAGTAAGCAGAAATCTGTTCTGGGCTTGGAGGAAACTGGCTTTTAGTACATCCACATCTGGATCATACTGAAATGACCTTAGTCTTGGGCGTTTGGATCGTGATTTTTTGTAGGGACATGATGCGTTCTAGTGCCAATGTGAGAGTTCGGACAAGGTTTGAAAGAGATTCACTGACATCAGCTGTCTGGTAGACATTAACCCAGGATTCCTCAGCTAGAAGTGCCTTTAATTGTGACAGGTTTTGGTCACTTACTTGTCTGCGAGTGAGGATTGGTTCAGTTTTAGTTTTAGCAGGTATGTCAAGAGTGCATAGCTGGCCACTGTGGTCGGATATGTGCTCATGAACAACCTTGATACTGAAGTTTCTTGGATTTAAATTGCTGCAGACGACATCAATGGATGATTCAGAGGTACTGGTGACTCTTGTGGGTGGCAGGTTGGCTCTATGCATGTCGAAGGAGGCAAGAATGTTATTAAGGGCTCGATTTTCCTTTTCTTTAGACGTGTTGAGACTGTCAACATTCAGATCGCCAACCATGCATATAGGGGTGTTGTTGCTCGGGAACATTTCCAAGGCAGTTGAGATTCGAGTCAAGGCTTCTTCCAGAACACTTCCAGGAGGTCTATAGATGCCAAGCAGGTAAAGATGTTTCCCTCCATTAAGAGCTATTTTTATACTGGCCATCTCACAAACGAGTTCCAAGCAATGCCTCTTCATTTCAATCTCCTCAACTTTATTGCCAAAGGATTTGTGTATGTAAATAGCGACCCCTCCTTTTTGGTGTTGTTCCCTACAGTAGAATGCGACGAGGTTGTAGTTTACCAGATGTGTGGTGATAATCTTAGACTGATCAAGGCCATGCTCGGTTATGACTACTATGTTAGGAAGTAACTGATTCAGACAGTGACTAAGCCGATCGATCTTATTTCCGAGGCGGTCGACATTTTGGGTGGAAAATTATAATTTTTTCAGAGCTGAGTTTATGAAGATTCTGCTTCCTTGTGCTGGCCTCTCTTTGACCTTCTTCCTCTGAATCATTCCTAAAAAAAGAGTTCCTTGTTGCATGGAGTGAGCCTGCAGGTTGATTGAGTTCTACCGGGAGTCTGGTATTTTCATTTCCATTGGGAATGTAGACTTCCTTATTTGAGAATCTTCCTCTTGTTCCAGAATTTTCGACCTTACTCGAATGTATGTAGGCATTTAAGAAATCCTCAAGATCTTCCTGGGGTTGAAGGAGCTTTGCTGTTATCGGTGGTTTGGAAGTCGGCATCCTTTCTTTGGGGACGCTGTCAGATGCTGGAAGCTCGACGGAGCCTGCCGGACAAATGGTGTCTGCTCTGGAGTTAATCATTGGTGATTTTATTTTATCGAGATCGAAGTGATGACTGGAGTCATTATGAGCTTCAGGGTATATATTTTTCATGGTCCACCATGCTGAGACTTGCTTCTTGGCCATTTGAAGTGAAACGCTAAAATAGTTCCTCCTAGTGAATGATTTATTTTTGCTATAGTTGTGTGAGAAAGGGCGAGGATAGTTTCACAGTTGGTGATGGTGGTTTCGGTTTACTTTCTAGCTGTGTTTTCGGTTCTAAATTGAATTTATCTTGCAATGCTTTCATAGACTGCTCGATAAGGTCTTGACGAATTTTCAGCTCAGCTAATCCTAGTAGGTGAGACGGAGAGGGACTCTGAGCTGTTATTCCGGAGTCACATGTTTGTGTTGTTGACTCTGTATATGTCTTGGAATCCATTGGCAATTCAGTTTTTTTAAATTTGCTTATTATTCCTCGTAGCTGCTTAATTTTTCTTTTTCATAGTTTGAAATTATTGTTTCTTTTTCTTGATCATGTTCCTCAAACAGTTGCATAAATTTATCTTTCTGGAGCCTTTCGTTAGCCAGTTGCTGCTCAACTTCATTTAGAGTATCGATTAGAGTGGAGTTTCTTTGAATTAAAGCTTCTTGTCTGAGTTCCAGTTCCTGAAATTTTTGCTTCATACTCAATTTCCTTAATGTTTTCATGTTCAGCTATTCGCTGAGTCAGTTGAGTATTTAATGAGCTTATGTTTTGCAAGTTATTTTTTTAGCTGATTATTTTCAGCCAAAAGGGACATTCCAACCTCTGCTGCTAAAACAAGAGATGATTCAAGGTCATCCCCCTCTTTAAAATTTTTTATTTTTCGTGTGGACATCTTCCATTTTTTCTGTTATGTTTAAGCTAGAACTATCATAGTTATGGTTGTTTACTAGTTCATGTGTGGAGTCTTCGTCCTCAAAATTATTCTGATTAGTAAACTGGGAGCAAACAGCACTGTTGACATTTCCAGGTGGTATAGCCAGCTTTACGAAGCTTTTTAAAATCACTACCTGATATTCCAGCACATTTTGCATGATACCAATACCTGCAAGGCCCCGTACAAGCTATTCAGAAAACTCTTTGTGCTAAGCAAACACCCAGGTTCTTGAGAGGGTATTGTCCTCGATCTATGGCCATAATCGTCGCAAAATTTCAGTTAGGGTCACCCCTTCTTCATTAGGACAAAAACATTGATCATAATCTGCTGCTCTGCAATGACAGGCACTTCTTGTTCCTGTTTTGATAGTAAAGGGTTCTGATAGGAGTTATGGTAAGTCCTCACTCCCCGTAACAGTACTGGCTACCTGTGCATCAATCGATTATAGGTCCAATGAATCCTTCGGAATTTTTTAGATTACCAGTCCAGTTTATATTTTATACACCCTCATATTTACTTGTCTTTTTTCCTTGTATCATTTTAAATTTGTATCATATATAATTCAATTGTCATAATCTGCTAAAAACTATCATTTGTATTTTCTCTATGTATTTGGTTGTCTTCTATCCACCAATCCCCTATGACATTTTAAAATTTCGTGCAACACAACTTTACTTGCCAAAGATTGGTAATTTAAGTGGCAACACTTACAGTAATAATGTCTAGCCAGGTGAGAGTCTGGTGACTCCTGCTTCCACTACTAACACTAGATGTGGCACTGAACGGGTTTTTTACAACATGAGTTTAAATGAAAATACACTTCTAGGGTTCATCTGTCTGTGCGATAATTCCTAATAGAAAGATCCCTACATACTT
>NW_025779575.1:0-21263 GCF_021130785.1 Homalodisca vitripennis | reverse complement strand
AGTTCCTTGAAAGTATTACAGTACTATATATATTTAATATTGAACATTCATTTCCTTCGTTCTACGTTCAGAGTTTTGTAGAACAACTTTAAACAATTTTATATCATTTCTATACAACTGTTGTACATATAAATGAACTAATGTGATAATAGTAAGTTTAGTTTTATTTGATCATAACTACTAATGTATCCCATTTAAGGGATGGAGACAACGTAACTTACATTACTACATTGTTAGAGGCTTTACATACTTTTTACCTTTGTTATTCTATACTTCCCTCTTCAACTCCATCCTGTATGTGTTATTTCGAATAGAATATGTGTTTTAGGTTTACCCTATTGATTTTTCTACATCGTGAAAATAAAGAATTATGTTCTAATAGTTAGAATTAGGCCAATTTAGATAAATTGAAGAGCTTATTGAAATTGGATGAAAGTAATTTTTAAGTAATGTGGCAGGGGTTTTAGTTGAAAAATAATATTTATATTTAGTAAGCTGTAAAGAGTTAATTTTCTGGAATATCAGGGCTTAATTAAAAACAGTTTCATAAACCCACTCATATACTTATAATTAAAATATAATGTTCTGGACTAAAAAGACGAATACTAGGCTAGTTTGAACAATATGTCACAATCCTCGACTTAAAATATTTATAATGACTGTATAAACTATTTGATGGAGACCTTTTAAGATTTACTGATAAAGTGAAGTTAAACTAATACCAGTGCTATGTGGAAACAATTGTCATGTTGTAGAAGAATAACTGTAAATAAAACCTCAAAACTCTATAGATAATATATAGAGCGAGGGACATTGTATAAAATACAAAAAGGAACATATATTATCAAAATTAGTAAACAATCTTTCTTCTTCACTAAACTAGGCATTTGTTAGCAAGTACCTCATTACAAGAACCGATACGGAATTAATTAAAAACGAAATAAAGAGATGGGCTTAAATAAATTGTTCTGTTTCTTACACATAAGGTTTGTTACTAAAAGAGGTCTGGTCACTGTATTTCTAAAGCTTGTATTTGGTAAGAATAGTTTTACCATCAAGAAAATAAAATAAAAAGGTGATCCTATTTTTACTTGATCAAGTGCAAAGATGGGTTTTAAAGGACTACTACAAAACAACTATATTCAGTTAAAGGTATAAATATGTATACAGGTTATAATGTTATTAAGAAATCTTTCCACATAAAAATCCATTTGTTTATGGGAAAAACTAAATAATTATCTTTACGATGTTCAATTAGGGGTTCATAAAAACACCTTTATAAGTCCTTATTAAAACCGATAGAACAGGTAAAATTATTTAAGTAAGAATGGACAACGATATGCATAAAATAATAGAATAAAAAAACATTATTCATATATTTGGTATCAATATGAAACGTAAAAGCCGTTCAGAACCCTACCTTTTATGTATGTGTTTTTAATTTTATATTAACAGCCAACAATTTAATTTTCTGACGTATTATAACAGCAATTAAGCTTACATGTTAATAGGGTTAGGATTGTTAATCACGTAACCGTTTTTGTTATTATTAATTATCTTTATGTCACACTATCTTGTTAATAAATCGAGATTTTATTTAAACACCACTCTATAACGGTAATAAGCATAACTCATTTAAAAATTTTTGTAAGTGGTACTGTGCATTGTTATATAAGTACTCAATCTACAACACTATTACGTTATTTCTAATGCGAAACTTTGTTCGTTAAAAGGTATTGTTCAAGAAAAACTTTCTACATTGAATGTGTGAAAGATTAAAAAAATTTCTTGTTAACAAAAACGTGAGGACTGTTATATTGGCAACGAGTAAACATAATGACAAGGTTAAGAACTGCGTGATTGTATTGCCACACTGTTATTGTTGTTCCCAGTCTGCCAAAAGTAAGATGATATGTTCTTCGTCCTTTTTATTTGCATTTAACTAAGAAAGTTAATATGCAATCAGGAGTTTTAGGAATCACTTTTACACCATTAAAATAAAAATATCGTTTTGGCTGTTTCTTGGAAAGCATATTGAATGTTGTATATATAATATATAATATATATATATATATATATATATATATATATTAAATGCTATATTTATATAGCATTAACTAAATTATTAGTTTAACGTACATACGAAAACAACTTTAAAATAATAATATTATATTCAAGGCAGTTTTAATTTTAACAGTTAAACGATTTCTTCCAATATTTTTAAATAGAATAATTCTATTCTTGGTATAATTTTACCGTTACTTATGAGTACATTATATTGAATTTGTATGTAGCTAATACTTGATATAAATTTAGAACAACTTTTTCGGGAAATACTTGATTTATTCCGAAAATTTAAGTTTACCAAAATGTTAACAAAAGTTTACATAATACTTGTGATTCGATTTTCTTCAAAATGTCCACTCAATCGAACAAATACTAATTAAGAGTCTGATATAAAAAGGAATTAAAATTTAAATATTCAAACTAAAAATGTTATACTTTCTCCCAAAAAAATGGTGTTTTAAATTAAACAAAACAAAATATAAAAGTTCTCTTCTTCAAAAATACTCAAAAATTGATATGTAACACCATAAAATAACTTGTTATTTACTTTTATCACACCAAAATTTAATTCACAATACTTCCAAAAAAAATTTGAATTAAATTTTCAGACTCTGAAATATGGGCAAAACTTTTAGAAATTTTAATGACAAGGTATTATAAAAAATAAAAGATATTAAGTATACGTGGTACGGGACTTACTACTTTGAAGATTACGGAGGCAGATCGGAAAACTAAAACGCACTAAAGAAATTAAAATACTTTGAAATTGAATTTACACGCGATACAAAATAATTACTTCTAAGAATCCCAACTATAGGGTTAGAGAAAGAACTTCAGCTTCTTAACTGGGTTAGAACCGGCTACACCTTTCTCGTGGAAACACCTCCCAAGACTCGACTGACTCCCCTCCCCTCTCTATCCACGCTGAGCCGGGTCTGAGAACGTATCACCGGTAGCGCTCGATCAGGTCTGATTGACCGGTCTAAGCAGTGAACAATGTCCACGCAACCGCGTCTCTAGTTAACAAGAACCTACCTTCCTACCGCGATTCTAGCATATAATAGATTAGAATCTATGGTACATTAATAATTATCAGCTTGATTAAGCTGTTACGCCCCAAAAAAAAAAAAAAGCACAGAATTTCACGTAGGCTCAGCACGTATACGACCCACTTATTGCTGAGTCGAGTAAATTATAAGTATTTTTTATTCCTAATGTGTTGCTGGTTGTTTGCCTCGTGTAACGCTGACAAAGTAAATATATATAAACACACAATGGCACACGGTCTGCTAAATATACCAACCAAAAACAGCCAAATAACCAAGTTTTAAAGTAGATATTGTCTATAAAAATATGTTACGATAGTAAATGGTATGACTTGGTGACATCTGAATTTACAGTTGTAGGACCCAAACAAACCACCACTCCTCAGTCCAATATGTAGGTTCTAAAAGTATCTAGTTAACCACTACACATTTTATTTCCGGTACATTAAATTTCACATAATTGTATAAAGATGGCAAAATCCGAAGTTTCAATTTTCAAAGAAAACATTGATATTATATGTGAAAAAACATACGGAACAAATCAAAAATTAATTTAATCTTAAAAAGTGGGGGCTGTGTGGTGAGTAATGGTAGCGGTACAACATACAGCCGGCAAATGGAGAGATCCCTGGTTCGAGTTTACCGGCCGGAAGCAAGTTACTCTTTTTTGTGAATTTCCAATGTTTATTGAAATTAAATTTATATAAGAATTTTCACGAACATGTTAAATAAATAGTAAAAAACTCGATGTTGGACTTGCTACTTTATGGTCTTATCCCAATACGAATCTATAATACTATACGTTTCTGTAGTAGCACAATAAATTTAAACATAGTGCATATTATTTTAACTCGCGCGAAATTATATTAGATTTAATGCTCTGCCTAAAACATAAATTGCGCTGTAGTAAGAATGCCAAATTAAGTTTTTTAGTATGTATAGACTGAATTAATACTACACTGTATTTTAAGGTTCTTTTTAAGAATGAACCACAGTAACACTTTCACATTCATAATAAACACGAAATGATAATTTATATCAATATCCCTTCCGACTCTGTCTCGGGAAAAACATGAGGTAGTTTTTAATACGAAGAGGGTTCATGTTCTTTAAAAAAGTTCCCCACTGAGATGTAACTTGATGGGTTTATATATTTGATTTTAAATCAAAACTTATATCGGAATTAACCCCTCAATAGTTTGAACTCTTTTAATACAATGACGTACATACTAAGACACATTAAGGAAAGTCTGCATTATTCTTGATCTCAGGATAAAATTTCCATAACGATAATAAGTTTCTTTGCAAGGAATTAATTAAAGTATAAATATTAATCGGAAAATTATTGTTGTTAAACCCATTACAGGGTGGAAAAAAAAGTATGGAAAGGAAACGCTTTCCACTAATTTTGTATGGCTGTTCATCACTTATACAAAAACTTAAATTGTTTAGTACCAGTCAACCACTTGCGTTATTAAGAACCTAGTATTTTTCATGCTGAGACCCAGTGGGGGACAATTTTTTATCATTTTCAGTGGAGTGGGGACGGCCCGATGAGCGAGTCGGACGCGACAAAATTTCTTTAAATGAGTAAGCATATGGCCCGAGTTTTAGGTATCAAAATTACACAGGTCTAGTAAGTAGAGAAACTCTATTACCGCAAACCCGCACTTAATCAAATTCTGTATTTCTTTTGATTTGTACTGAACACACGATAACTGTGGAAGGGAGTTTGCTAGAGTATTGTAATGTATTGTGGAACTGTTGTTAATTCTGATACTTCTTCATCCCTATTGAAAATAATAAACCTCGATCTATCGGGGTATTGATTTCTGTATGTTAAATAGTAACTCCGGTTACATTGGTTTAATAATAATATAGTCTACCAGAAAACACAAAATTAACAGTCAATTAGTTTAGTTAATCATAGCAAAATCTTATCACTTGAATGCTTGGTTAAAATGTAATATTTAACAAGTCAATTTATGTCTCATGTAAGAGAAAGAGAATTAAAAACCTCGTTACAAACATAATGTATGTGGTTTGCAAAACTCTCGCTTTGATTCAACCCGATGTTAATTAATAAGCGTCAACATTTACATTTACATCACTCCGGCATGTCACTAACAAGAGGTCTACTCTGAGAGGAGTATTTACCAAATCCATTACTAAAAAGTCTTTAGCAAATATTAAAAGTTGTTTTGATTGGGTTTTCGTCATAAAAGTCACGTAATTTGTTTACTATATAAACAGTTAATGTACGAAAATACCTATAAAAATTATTACATTTAAATTAAACTATACAGTCATTTTTTTCTGCGAATTTTTATGAGAAGGTAACCAAAGTGCTTACCAAAGCAAAAAAAAAAAAAAAAAACTATTGTTATTTAGGAATAAGATACAACGTGATAACCATTTTTTAATGATATTTAAAAAAACATATATTTCCTGCAACGCCAATGGAGTAAAACGTACTTGGAATGAATTATAATTATTTATTTTGCTATGGTAGGTTTTCATAATTTATTTGGTTGTTTACGAAAGTAATGACTGTGGTACGGGAGGGATTTATGCATAAGTCTATCTATTTATGTTTTCAGGAGCCGGTAGCCTCACATCCCATGATGTACTTTAGTTATACAACTGTAGTTTTCAAATCCTGTACTTCCTTTATAATTTTTATAATAACCACGACTCTTCTACAGTTAATAATTTCTCTCATAATCTGTAATCTAGGATGCTCAGAAAATGCTTACACAGTAAATTACGCTTTTATGTTTCCTAAATTGTTTTTTTAAATTTGTGTGCTACCTGGAATACAGCTTTAATATAATTTGTAATAACATTAATATCCTACGAAATTCTTTTAGCTTTGATAAAAATAGTGATTTTAATAGTTTTACCTATTTACAGACTGTAACACGTCATGTAGCAAAGCTAAATACGATTTCGGTCGATAATGTTTGGGACGGTTCTTTACCGCTGCCTGTTCCTGGAAACGTTGGATGTTTTTAAACTTCTAATTTAGATACAAAGTTATTGGGATAAGTGTCATTAAATAAGATCTCACTCAGTCTCTTTAGCCTCGCGTCATCAGGATCACAATATGCTCTTGTTTACTTAAAAAGCTACATTTCAACGTAAAAGTATAACAAAAAATTACTTAATTCCTTAATTCTTTCTTAATTCCAACCAGAAACTTATCATTATACTGGATAAAACATCAGATATAGCCCCAAAAGTGATAAGGGAGGCCTGCCCTAACCATCCTGACGCCTCAAGTATTACTCAATTGATTTAAAATAAGCTGCCATTAAATATTGGGGTCTATTGAAAGATCTAGTTTTGACTAGTTTTCTTCTTTTATGAAGACGTTTAAAATTAGGTGTCATATAATGGGTCTTTACATTTTATAACTTTACACCACACCCCACCCAATCCTATATCTGGGAAATTGGAGAAATGTTAAGAGTGAAACAAAGAAAATTAATTTATATTGCCTAGAAAAGTGTCACGTGTTCCATCCCTCCATCTTTATCTATAAAAAACTAAGCAGATCGTATCCATACATTTATCACACACAGTATGTGTTACATTAGTTACTAGGTTATTTGCTCTAACAAGACAACTTATTTTTATTGCATCATTGTAGCTATTGTGTACTTTATTTATGGATGTTATTGATGAAATTAAGAAAATATTTATTGAAATATATTATTAATTACTTACTTAGTTTATAAACATTATAATGCTTAAGATTTTGCAATAAATATGTATTCATCTGGACAAATCTGTCATAATTTACTAACTTCAAGTTTAGTAAGCAAATTTGATTTTAAAACAGAAGCCATATATTCCAAAGTCAGACCATCCCTCGTAAGGTTACTTAGTTAGATTTTAGCTCATTAACTCGAACTTTGCTTCCAACTGCGTCTATGTGGTATAATTAACACAAAAGAAGAAAGTATTACCCAAACTTTTGAAAGGTTGCTAATTTAATAAATATATGCCTTTATTATGAGATGTATAGGAAGGTTAATAAATAGGTTTAATGTTAGTGCATGGAAATTCGTCAGGACCGGGTACTTTTTGAACCTGCCACGGATGCTATTGGAGGAGGAGCAAAATATTTTAGTTTTGTCAATGTTAAACAAAAAAATAGTATTAATATATAATATTCTGCCAAAACACTGTACATGAAGTCAACGGTTCTCGATCTGGAAAATATTGTCTCGACATTTTTCATTATTTCTCGTAGGAAATATACAAAGCAGGTCAAACCAAATTGTTGACGAATTTTTACAGCATGAAATTTGCATATATTATCATCATAACATTTTTAGTAGTATTTTAGAAAAGTAACAAATATTACTTGGCATTTATACTAAATTTCGTAACAGATTTGACAGTTTCTAGTGTTATCTCGTAGCCAAAATTTATTCCTATTAACCATTACATTTTAAGGCCTAACTAAATAGGTCTATAAGGACAAGCCTTAAGTTCGTAAAAAATTTAAATAGCTTTATGGGATATTAAAACAATGAAAATAAAATTATGTTAATATAATTTTACTTTCAAGTATCAAATATTCGATTCAACGACGTTTTAATACAGTATTACCACGTATATATTTTCCTCGGCACTTCCAGTACATTTAGACCCTTTAAAACACATATCGTTTATTCAGATTTATTAGTTAAAAATGTGGTTCCGGCCTACTTGCACAAGTGAAAATATGAAAAATAATAGAAAATTGGAGATAAATTCAAGATAGTTAACATATTAAACTGATTTTTTCTCTATGACTTCTCAATCCAAAAACGGTTCCTTAAATCTTAAATACACATGCTGGTTAGAATATGTTTTAGTGACAAAAACGTATCACAGAAAATTCAATACAATATTTTAATAGAAATATATCCACAATTTTCCTTACTTTTCAGTACAAAAATTGCGAGAGAAGTCACATGTAGCTACTAATAAATAATAAATTTTAAAAACCGAATGAGGAAATATTGCAAAATTTGACTAAAACAAGTTATGAACAATAATAACTCGTAACCAATTTATCATTCATAAATAAAATTTTAATTTTATAAATGAAATTACAGTTTTTAAATATTGTTTTCTTTTTCTAAAGCTAATATCCCATCATATTAATTCCAAACAATATGATATTTATTACCAGTCTCACAGAATGAATGACCTAGTTTTCCACTGAATTTGCTAGATGCAATTATTGTTTTAGTGCTGCGCTGGAAGGCATGCATCGTTAAAGGAGTTAAGATCCTTTCTAAGTTTAAGCTACAACCGGCACGAATTATTTGAACTAAAATTTATAATATGGAATATTAAACTCATTTTATATATGGATAACACATTATATTCTATCAGATTTATTAGTAGGTATAATCTCTGTAGTTCGGTTGAATAAACACATTGATTTATTTCTCTCAATGTGTACTTGAGAGATTTCCATATGTAAATTTAGTAAAAACCCTAAAATGGGAGGCCTTTAAAATGTGAACACCTTCAAAAATCAATACGTATAATACTCTTAAATACTGCAACCATAATTACAACCATACAATTTGAATGTGTTTTGTTTTGCGCAAACTAAATGTACATCTAGAATATTAATGGGTTTTAAATGCATACGAGTAGGTACGAAGATTTAAATTTGTACCCTAAATAAAACTTAGCCTTTTCATAAACTACTACCATTTTACTATTCAGCTTTAATTAAAAAGAAGTTTTCACACGTCTACGAGCTACGCTACAAGTAGCTGTTTGTCTATCAGTTTTCGGCTAAAGTGCACTCACTGTTACGATGATGGGTCTCGTATAACTAAACTCATCAAGGCTCTCAGACAAAGTGCACAGTTGAGACTATGAGTCTGTAGTCGCTTTTCAGTAGATAAAAAACTTGTTGATACTACGTTTTCATAATAATTTAGAGAGTTCAAAATTTAAATTTTCTGGAGCACCGATATCAATAAGATATGTCGTAATACTTTTATATAAATAATATTTAATTAACATGTTTTCACTACTTCTAGTTTATTTTTATACTCTAACAGACAAAAAATATTAAAGTTTAACTAAAAATGTAATGGTAATTTTTATGACGAAAATTATAAAGGATACCCTAAAACAATTACCCCTAAAAAGGATACTCCTAAGCCTATTAACAACTATATCAGTGCTGCTTCCATTCTAGGGACCAGGAACCTTATTGTCCGTCACGATAGCAGCATTCTAATATTAATGAAACAAACAGGTAAAAACTTTGGTAGCTGTTGAGTGTTTATTAACGTTTATTTACAAACAAATTAATTTACGGTTCATCCAGTTTTACCGGACAGTTACATTATAACGTTAGCCATGATTCATTCAGGACAGTGTACGAGTTGGGCAGCTCGGGACATTTTTGATTAAAACAGAATATGGTTTAGGTTTTCCATCTTGACTAGTATAACGACTTGGATTGTTGATATTAATATTCCAGAGTATTAATATTTAAATTATCAATGAGACATCCAAGACGATATAAAATATTTTTTGATTAGTAAGCTCCAAGTGAATATTCATTACAATTTATTACTAAATTGGTTAACTATTAAATATGATCTGGTTTGTCTAAAATAAAAATCACAGTTCTAAATAAAAATAATGGATTTATTTCAAACTGGAAAATTAATAAGTTCAACGTTTCAGAATTTTCATTACTCTACAATTTTCCACAAAACATTGACAAACCGTTTAGTAAATTTAAAAGTTCCTTTGGCAAGAAATAAAAATATTAATGAAATATGTCAAACTAAAAATCAGAGCTCTCTTCTAAAATAAAATAATACAGTTTTAAAATCAAAATCAAATACCACTTGGTAAAAACTAAAATAAAAATTTTCACTTCTGAGTTCATTCAAAAATAAAAAAAAAATTAAACTTCTCTTTACACTAGTTAAACCTTAACTTTCAAGTCTCTACAATCCAGATTACAACTCTCTCAAACAATTATTAATGTTCAATTAATTTCCAATTAATAATTCACAATAAAAACAGTTCCAGTTAAATATTAATAAATTACTACTTTTCCAAATCTCATTTAAAGTTATTAACAAAGTTCAAAAATTCACTTTTCTTGCAAGCATGAAACCAAATATAACTTGTATGATTCTATTATGCTCTATTGTTCCTCGAGAATAAGTTATTCAGATTGCCTCTATAGTTTCTATGAATTTAATTTTTTCCTATAAAAAAGACAACAAAATTAGTTTAATATCAAATCTGGAAGACTATTTCAATAAAACGTACAATAAATTTGGTACTTACCTCAAAATCCCTCGCGAAAAAAAAATTTAAGAAAACACGGCGCACTGTAATCAACTTAATCACGAAAAATAACCCAAAGAAGGGGGGAAAAAATTATGAGCGGGCGCTTAAATACTTCCCTTTCCAATCAACTTTTCAGGACATCCGCGGTGTTCTCTCATTGGTCCAGCTGTATCAATCAAGGAGAACAGTACTCGCAACAAGACAAGTTCTAATCAATTCAAGGCAGTCAACCTGCCTTCCTAACAGTTTTAAAACTACCAGTACTAACTTGCCAAAGGATTACATGTTCGTTTTTACCCTGGCTTTTCACAATCTAATCTAAAATTAAATCCCAATATTTCGATCCCAAAATGTTTATTTAATTTAAGTTTTAATAAAAAGTAAATCAAAGTAGCTTTAAAAACGCTACAAATAGCCTTGCTCTAAATTAATGCATGACATTACTCTAAATTATTGTGTTTAATGTACTAAACAACCGTTACAATGGTCGTGTCATTTTATTTGTAAAATAGCCTAACAAACAGGTTTATGCACAAATGATATTACTGAAATTTAGTAAACTCTGTGGTAAATATGTAGCATATACATACAGTTATATTTTCACATTCTTTACCAAATACGTAACAATGATATGCACTTTTCCTACTTCAGAACTTTTAAAATACAAATCCAAAGGAGTAATAATTCTTTCATATATAATCATATGTTACGCGGGAAATTTTTTATGTAACGTGCCCAGTATTTTTAGATTTATTCAAAGAAATATTATAGATTTTTTTTAATTTCCAACGTACTTATGGATTTGCTTCAACGTAGAAAATATTGCTTAATTATGTTTAGTCTCATTCTGTTGTCCCATTATAATTGCTACTTAATTATATCAATTCTAATCAATAAAGAGTTATATTCAGGATTAAATATTTTTAATTGAAAATTATACTAATATTACTAATTATTAATTTTAAAAAAATATAGTTGGAAAACATTTTATGAGTTTAAATCCAATTTATAATTAACAAACACTACACATACTTATCGTTTATATCCTCTGAACGCAACTAGCACACAACCTTATATTTTAACGGGACAATCCTGTAATTAATTAAAATCACTAATGTAATATGAAAATTATACAAATTTATGTTATTGAATTGCGATTTAGGTCATAAACAAATAAACCTCCGTATTGGTATTAATTTTATAATATTTACATTTAAACAAATATAAGAAAATATCAACATCTCTTTGTGTAATTTAAATTTTGTTCCGAAAAAAGAATCATTATTTCTTAAAATTAAAATTATTACAGAGATTATGTCCACACCAGTAAGCGATTTGAAAGATTATAATACCAATGTTCGGAGGATAGTTTATTGATAGCTACATATGAGGAATACTCATAGTTAAAATACTATATATTTCCTCTCTTTTGTTTAAATTGTAGGATTGACGGCGAATTTGTGAAAGGATAACGGGATTTTGGACATTTGTTTTTGCAATGCAAATGATATTTCAAGCATTAGTATTTTGATTATAACGAATAATGTAATGATAACCCTGGAGTATTTTAGCTTTAAGGAGGAATTTCGTTCATATTAGTATAATATTGATTGGGATATTCGGGCAATAAATCAGATATTTTCAAATAATCGGAAGTTTTTAGACACACTTTATTATATAACATTCAAAATTTTCCTCAGTAACCTTTTGTAACTTGTGTTATATAACTATAAAACGTAAAATATTACATTATTAAAATCTAAATTCTCTAACACATTTTTTATATACAAATATAACTAAATAATGTTATTAGAAGTGTCACATACAGTCTGTAAAATTAGTTGTATTAGAACATGACACTTATAATATTGACTATGTTAAATGTTTATAATACACAATATAGAGGTAAAATGTGTAAGAAAGAATATAGGAAATATTCTTAAAAATTTGATGTAACTTCATGTATTAAATGTCCCTTATATATGTTCAACGTTCTCAAGATTGCTTTAATGTTTTACAATGTGTAACTTAAGATTACAATACCTTAAATAGTTTTTAATATTTAATAAACTAAAATTAGTATAGTGCATCAATATATAAGTTAGCTAGTGAAATAGAATTTGTATAGAAAATAACAAATCAAATTGTTCAAACATTTTAATATTGTTATTTGAAAATTATATGAATATAAATGTTCGTATGTTAAAAACAAATTTTCTTATGCTTAGTATACTAATGCCTACTGTTATAACGTTATACTGTTTTCTGTATCTGTAGTATTTTCTTTAAGAGGTTTAGCATTTATATAATGAGAGTTTAATACTGATAATTTTAATATATTTTAAATCTTAAGTACGAATAATGTATATCAAATAATGGTATGTATGACAAATATTGCAATTACAATTATTAACTATTGTGATGATCATGTTAAATAAATCTATTGTTTTTAAGAATCTGGAAAACATTTTAAAAAACTAACACAAATCTCTGTACTATTTGAAAGTGTTAAAACCATTACACTTATCCATAAACCGTAAAATGTGCATTACAATTATTGTTGAGTGAAATACGATGTAACTGAGAAGATTTCTAAGCACGGTGAAGTCAACTGAGTTTTCCACACAGAATTGTGCACCTGATGAGACAATGAGAGTTTCCAATTCACCAGAAAGATACATTATTATATATTTTGCAATAGGTTACTCTGATTTCAATACCCTTTTGTGTTTTTAGTTTCTGGGTCGTCGACTTTTTCCGATCTGTCCGCACATGGCTCCAGATTCCAAAAGTCAAGTCTTTAACAGAATAATATTATGAACGCTGCATTAAGAGGAAGGTGAACTGGTGTCAAACTCAACATTCATGTTAAATAAAACCGTCACACAATGGCAATGTGGTTTTAAATATTTATATTAAATTACTTTAAAGTAGTTTAAAGTTTATTTTGTGGTTCCAGCAAACTATTAGTCGTTCTTCTTATATAAAGAGTGGAGTGGTTTTGGACACTCTGTAAATCGCAAAACCTATGACGATTTTGCAATGAGCAATAATACAAGTAGGAACTTCCCTTTTATACAAGAAGAATATTCCCTTTTACCGTAGTTTTATCGCTTTTCAGTCCAACGAATGGATCTACATTAGGCTAAGTGAATAAAATAAATAAGAAACTAGTAGTTACTAATACATGCAGCCCACGGAAAGATGGCAGTTATTGCTTCCTTTGCACAGTAGTAATTACAAAATTTTTGAGGCATTTTCGTTGTTTTCTTGAGCCACGTGATATGGTAATGTGCATAAGCATAAAATGGTAAATCAGACAAAGCACTAAAACATCTTTATATGATTATGTCTAGTAATGAACCTAGAAATTTTTTATGATGAATATAATGCTGTTTGCTTTTATTTTTCCGAAAAAACCAAATCATTACAAAATTCCAAGTGTGATAACTTCCAAAACAATTTAAATTTAAACATCATCAACCGCTAGAACTTAAAACTATAAATTAATTACCATGCATAGAATTATTTCAATTTTTTTTTACACAAGGCTTTTTTTGCTTCTGACTTGTGATTTTCATAAAGACATCTGGCCGTTAGAAATTTACTCATTATTTATCAATCCGTTAACGTTGTCCAATAACATGCCATAGCTCATGATTTGATGTATTCTTATAAATTTACATGGCCAACACCCTGATGGCGAATGAACTGAAACGAATAATGACCTACACCAGTCTCCTAAAAGTACGAAGCAGTTTTTACAGAAATGTAGTACTTGTTACGTTTTATTCATATGAATATCTAAAAAAATGCTGTAGGCTTGAAGAATAAATAGGAACCTTCCATAGTAATAGCCTAATGAATCCCCTACATTTTTTCACTGAACACTAAGTAGTTTCTTCCATATCAGCGTAACGATGAAAATATTACTTTTATGCTAATATCACCTATTTTCCTCTTTGAAAAAATGCAAATTCAACTACAAGACTAACAAAAAATTTTAGATGGAAAGTAGATTGCAGTTGGCAGATTTAGAACTTTTTACCTAAAGTAAGTTTTCAATATCCAGAGATATAAAAATCTCCAGAGTATTATATGAGCAAATGCTCTTTGAAGATTACACAGATAAATCCATATATTTCTATACAGTTAACAGGATTAGGAATAAGTTACATCAATATTAAATTCGAAGCATCACATCGATTCTAAAAGGTATAGGATAACATTTTGGAAAGGCAATATGTAAATTTCAATCGCAGTAGTTAAAAGATCGTCAGACAATGTAGCTGCATATACAAACAATTCCTGGAATTTAATTTAAAGCTTGCTCGATGTGAAATGATGCGTGAAGAGTTCACCTGGAACAGAATGATATCCCTTTAAAGTTAACTATGTTAAGTCCTTTCTGGTCGTTGAAAATTTCCACTTAATGCTACATAGACTCGATAACGCTATTTAACTCTTACTGTTCAAGGTGCAAAAATAATTGTTTGGTAATATGTAAAAATATATTAAAACTATAATTCTTTTAATAGTACTAAGATACCTACTGTGCAGTTTTTAATGTACTTATTGCAAAACCTGATGAATGACTACCATCATCTTCATGATAGAGTAAGACCCGTAAACCCGAAAAGAAACCAACGATGTTAAAATAAAATGGGGAAAAAGGGAAAATTTTTGTAATGTAAAAAGTTAAGTTTAAAAGGCCAACTTATTTTACTTAAAACAATAAATCCAACATTGTCTAACACATATGAATCTATCTATGTCTTTTTCACTCAGCAAACGGCACTCCCTACTTTACCCCAAACCACACCCACTTACACAGTTAACTACTTCAAAATACCAACACTGAAATATTTTATCCATAGATGCAATTTTGGAGACGTATGAACATTTTTGATCAAACAAGAGGTAAAAATAACCGTCCAAATAAATACAAAGGAACTAATAAACGTCCATTCTGATTTTACTTCCTGAACAGAAGAGAATCGATAAAATGTACCATGCAATCCGATAGTTACTTATGCAGTATAAAACTCATATTAAACATCAAGATTAGCACTGTGGTGAAATTATAATTTGTCTCAGAAAAAAAAATTATAGCAAAAAGTTTTTTTATTAGTTAAAGATTTTTCTATGTTATTATGATAAGAATCGTTGTACAATATTCATTAGACAAACAAATTTTCTTTAGTTTCTATAAATGTTTAGCTAATATAAGACAACCAGTAGAGATAGAGTGATAATTGCTGCCGGAGAAAAAAACACTAGTGTTTCAGTAATTTATACTGTTGTAGGAGCATATTGAAATTATTTTATATCTTTAATTGTAATATACATTGATTATTGGAAAGAGTATAAAATGCCCATTGTTCATAAGCTGAAATTTAACAATGCAGAAATATAATTTGTTCACTAGAAACAGTTCTCTATAGCCACTATTGGACTAATTAAAACAGTAAGGTTTAATGACGACAAAATAAACATTAGGTTTCAGTAAGAACTAGCAGAAACTTGATATAAAACTCCTTGGTAAGAACTATTCAAGTTAAATTGTAATTTACTGAAAATAAATCAACTTTTGAAGCTCTACTTTCTTTTTCTTTTTATATAATATTTACACATGGATATAGCTATGTAAATATTTGATTATCATGTATAATTATTATATACTTAGTCTTTAACAATTTTATTTATTAAAAGAATAAACTAAGGCATGAATAACATGTTCATTATTAATTAAAAATTATTATATTTACCAATTCACGTTTATTGTAAATTTTTATAATTCAGATATATTCAATACTATTAAGTTTCAAGATATGTTTTTATATTGAGAATTGAAATGAACTGTTATTTTGTTACTCTATATTTAAAGGCAAAACACAATATTGTGATTATGTCTTATTTCTTATTATGCTATGTGTACGTGGCCTTTAAAACATATTTTAGTAGTCTATGGGTTACTAATATTAAAGTAAAAAATCTTACTATACAGGATTTGTAGGGATTGTAAATATAAGGTTACATTAATTTAACTCCATCCCGTATTAAACACGAGTATGATCATAATCGTGTTATTCAAATAAAAAATTAAATTGGTTGTAATACAGCAAAACAGTTTTCATTATAAGTTACGTAAGTTTAGTTTAAATTTCACATATAAATACATGTTTGACACAATGTATACAAACGTATATATGACGATTTATAGGACTATACGTAAAAACATGACTATATATTCAAAATATTCTTTTTACTTGTTCGATAATAGATATATAATCGCTGTACGGAATTTCCATTACTTACAATAATGCAATCCTTTAAATGGTAATCGTTTCAAATCATTTTATCGCGGGGCTATCCTCCTTCATCATATAATCATGAAATAATGATATATAAATAAACATTTTAGTTGATTTAAAAACACGCTTTACGCAAATGTTTAAAAATGTAGTTCAGCAATGAAGATGTTTAGAAAGAGATCCTCTTTAAGTTAAAGAACACCGAAACAAGGGGTTTCCTCTTGCTCCCATTCTTTTAAGAGTGCAAAGCTTTATAGGAACTTATGCAAGAGTGTTTACAACTCGGCATTTAAGCTTCAAGAGAATAATAAGAGACCTGTTCAAAGTGAAATTCTTTCAAGATTATCAATATACAAAACAAACATTATCAATATCACAATTGATACGTTTTTATTTTTTATCAGAAAAGATGCCATATTTTGTTCAATTTTGGACTCAGCCCCTTAGTATTTCAAACATTTTTTGTGTTTATTACTTAATAAAAACATACGGTGGTAGACAATTTAGATAATAAATAATGTAATGACGTACGGAAATAATTATTTACGTATTGGAAGAATATATATCCTGTAAGACTGGACCTGACAAATTGCTTTAAACTAATTGACAAAATAAGATTATCAAACTTTTACGGACCTTCTCACGCGTGGTGACGTATTGACCGCAACCTGGAATGAAAAAATATCCGATAATTGTCTTATTTATATTTTGATTATATTTATATGGTATATGGTTTATATTTTATTTACTTTCAGTAATTACGAACTTAAATCAAATTAAATATTACATCTTTATAACTAACTTACCTTTACAATGTCTCTTTTAAAAGTGTTATTCTGTAGTATCATAGAAGAAATAAATTGATATAAAATAAATTTAATGTAATTAATTAATGACCTGAATTTTTACGATTAAATTTATATATATATATAATTATAGTATATAAATTAATATATAGATATATATATATTTATATATATATATATATATACATAAAATATCCATGCTTTTATTATTATTTAAATGTCACCAATTTTATAAAGGCATTTTTACATGAAGGCATTAAGTTGCATTAAAAAGGAGGATACTTGTTACGGAATATTTTATAAAAAGGGACCTTATTAATCAGTAAACAAACACAGCGTGTCATTAGCAAATGATTATTCAAACCTTCCGGTTATTCATATCTGGAGCTTTAGTCGGAAGTTATTTGTGGCCAAACCGAGCCTCCTGCATGCACTCTTTGTTAAATAAATTCGTCAGGATTGTCTGTATTTATGATGTGAACCTTTTTGCATTATGTTGTTATGATATTGTATATGTTTTTAAAACGCAATAACCATAAGTTGTTTTATAATATTAACATTAAAAACAACCATTTTGCTTAATAAGTATCATCTTAGGTCCATAATATTTCATGGAATACCTTTGAATACCACGACATGGACTTCAGTAAACACTGGAAACGATACCTCAGTCAAAACATTGCCCTTGAATAACTTTTGTAATCTATATGTGGTTATTAAATGTATTTTTTGGGTTCATTAGTACCGTTTACGTGCTGTTTCTCCAATCCAGGAAATTGGCTTATATAAAAAGATACGAAAGTTGTTTGTTTTTTATTATAAGGAGACTACTTTTGGCATTGAAATTTACTTTTCCGTTTGAGTTGATTATTACAGTACTGCCCAGTAGCGTTTGCCTAACTGTCAATAATGAAAAAAATATAATACAAAACGTTTTGTCTGAAAAAGGGTCTACTTCCAGCTACGCTGAAATTAACTTACGGTTGTAAATATATCCTGTTAAAGTAACCATTACCAAAAAGAGTCAATGAAGAATAAAAAGTAATGTTTTTAGTACAAAAAATTATTGACCCATTTTTTAAAACTTGATTAGGATATTAAGTGCAAGAGTCCAGGGGATCAGAAGAATTAACTTTTAAATCCGAGTTGATGAAAACAAAAATTTAAGGCTTTTTTAAAGAAAGTGTTAACAGTTTTAGGAACAAATTTGTCTGTCTACTCATCCTTTTCCTCACCTATACTGTAATATGGGTTTATTTTGCTCAGAAAGGATTTATCTCTTTTATTTAATAGAAGGTCTGAGAACATTTGTAAAAATTTATTTAGTTAGTACAATAAAAATCTGTTATAAATAAAGGATTTTAAATGCCTTATCTTTGTCTTAAAAAATGATTTTTTCGTCCAACTGCAATTAGTTTAATGTTCAAGACAATTAATATGTAATTTACTTTAAAATTAATATTAGCTAAAATTCAGAAAAAAGTTGAGTATTCTTTGGAAAGCTATAACGAAATTTGACCTGCGTGAAAGTCTCTAAGAATACAACAAACGTGTAAAAAGTAAACATAATGACTGGGGGAAAACTTTTATGCAGAACAAGAAATACTATGTATTTATTCCTTTGTAATACATATACTAGGTTAATATATAACCATATGGATTGTAATCACGGCAATTGTTTCACCAAGTGGATTTTATTTTGGTCGCTGGGAAGATTTATAAAACCTTCTATGCTGTCTTTCAACATTAAGTTGACCTTATTATGACGGATGGAAATTAGCACAGTTGTAAAATATAAAAACTGTTGGAAATATTTACATTAGCCTTTAAAACAATATGCTTGTTTTAGTTGCGATTTAATTAATATTTTTTATGGAAATTATTTTGACCTTTAAATTAATAAATGTTATTACTTTCAGCCTAACTAGGGAAACAATATTATTAGTCTACCTATGATTCACTCGAATGGGACTTTCTGAATTAAATGGGCATAGTATACCTTCGGTTTGAAGCTTCATGTATTTTTGAATGGATTGTATGATTTTATAACACTATAAAAATTCAGTTATTTAGCCCAGACTCCTTTTCCTCTAATTTATAAAAGGTACGAAACCCTTAAATTTGTTTGGAGGGGGACTTTATAACACAAAGATGCGAAGCCATGTCATGTGTTTTAAGTAGTCTTAATAAATTAAGATGTTAGCTGGAACAAAGAAAATATGAATCATATTTTGTATGTATAGATAAATTATGTATAATGTTTTTCTATATTATAAGACATTTACTTTGTTCAATAAGGGAATGTTTTGTTCAATTTAGAGATTCCTAGCTTTCCCCAGATTTAATAAAAACTTTTGCTTATTATATAAATTGTGTATGGAATACCAAAATTTCTAAATTTATTCTTTTAGAATTCAAAGCAAAATTAAAAAGGGAAGCTAACCAAACCGGTTATAGTGTGTTCAAATTAAAACGCTCACAGCAGAAAAAGAAAAATATTTTGAATTAAATGAAAGAGTAAATAAGGTAACACGTTTGATGTTATATACCATTTGAAGTTTGAAGTATGATCTGGCTATCGTATTTGCATAACATCTGCATACTGAAATTGGTCGTTAGGGGTATCCCTAAGCGGACATCTACTGAAATGTCCCAGTGACATGAAAGCCAACAATAACTCTCTTAATCCCAAAATTCCTATTGCGATCGGGGGATATTGTTTTGGAGTTTGTTTACAAAAACAATATATAACTTAGGGAATCCCCTTAATTTGCGACTTCCCCCCCCAACAATTAAGATCAATGATCGAAAACAAGGGGGTATATGTATATATACTTTTTTGCGATTCATGTGTTTATTTACATTAGATAAGGCTCTTGCCATTTATAACAGTTTAATGTAAAAAAAAGGCGTTTTGAAAGGTTATTTGGTCTTCGATCATATGTTGGTGTCTTGGCTTAATTTAAAGCATATGTGACATTTACGGTCCAAATACAAAATATTTGATCGGAAAAAAAGTGAGCGCTCTGTGGGGTAATGGTAGCACATTCACCGGCAAGTGAGAGATCGGGTTCGACTCCAGGCGGACCAAGTACTTTTTTGCGATTCTAATGTTTATTTGAAAATTATATATATATATATATATAATATAATAATATTAATATATATATATATATATATATATATATTTATATGCGCAAACAATCTAAACTTATATGTCCGGAAAAATCTTGTTACCTTTATATATATATCCCAGGAAAAAACAAAAAATTAAAAAAAGGACTTTTTATAGGTTAATAACAATAGGGCCATGTTGTTTGTAAAAATCCATCTTGTTTACGATCACTTATTTTATTTGCCAACTTTATAATGTTTTATTTTCGTGAATAATGATAAGGCGAGATGATTGTGAACTATTTTATGCTGGTGTATTTGATTTCGGTTTTCCAAGGAAGAAATGTGCGTTTGGATATCAAAGAAAACTGTCTATTTGGAAGCAATAATATCCTGCCAAATTACTGTGATGGTCATGTTAGCATTCAACACACGTATTGTATCTGATAAGCACTGATCCTTTCTCTGAGTTTTGTATCAGGTCCTGATGTCCTTTATTGTTACTGAGAATTCCTAAGCTTATATACAATATTGGACTATTTCTTTATCGTAACTATAATTTGCTGTGGGAATTAAAA
>NW_025779574.1:0-56859 GCF_021130785.1 Homalodisca vitripennis | reverse complement strand
ATTTGACCCATGATTAATGACGACATTGCCAAAAACAGAAGTTCCTACTTCCTCTCTTGTAGCCGTTTCTCGTGGGAGCGGAAGCGGCGACGGCGTCGGCTGAAGACCGTGCCCAAATAGGATCGCTTGGCAGGGCGGCTGGAGGGAGTTGAGAGGGAGGGAGGCGCGGTGGTCGGCAGCCCCTCGAACCCCAAGATAGACGTCGCCACTTCTTGGGCCCCAAACTCAGTGCGGACCTCAACCGTTCAGTAGACAGTAGAGGATTGCCACAAAGAAAACCCCTGTTGACAGTAAAGTTAATTTAGTGGTAGTAAGAGATGTATTGGTTAGACTACTTAAAACAAGAAGTTGAGGAAACTCTTCATTGTTCTTAGTCCTAACAGGAACTTGGTACTTGCATCTGTAGTGAAAGATATTCAGCATTTGGAAGTGTGATCATAAGGACCATCTCCTGTCAAGATTGGCATATGAAGAGATAACGGCCATCATTTCAGTCACGTCAGCTTGGAAAGAAGGGAAGGCCTGTTCTCCCATTAAAATTCATACTTCTTCATGTGTAAGTTTTTAAAACCCTTGAATCATTAAAGAAGCGGCGCTCACTCCAGCAGCCATCCTCCGCACTAAAGATTGACCTGTTCTTTTCACCCCTCTATCTCAACGTTTGTGGTTAGTGATATGCTGTATGTGTATCGGTTTTTGCTGTACCCAGTTCTAATCGTAGGTACTAACTAGTTAGAAGGTTAACACTACTTTGGAAAAACAAAAATCTATATTATATAAAAATAATTCCGTTGGAGGTTACACCCTCTAGCAGTCCTGAGGAGGGTCCACTCGTGTAGAACATATCTACCATTGTTGTATCTGAATATGACTCGCCAAATTGCAATGATAAGTGATCAAAAAAAGACTATAATTTTGTTTATTTTGGAACAATACATTTGGTATAAAATACTAAGAGATGTAGTCTGATTGGGAGGGTTTACAACGGGAGGCCGGGGGGGATTGTAAACTAATGCTAAACGTAAAGGGCTTTCTCAGTTGGTTCTCTTATCATCTAATAACTATTTATACTGGTTCATGCGTCTTGAGATGAATTTAAGACACGTAATGTAAGTGTGGAATGGTTTCTTCTGAAAAAAATTTCCAGGAAACGTAAGGGCATCGCTCTGAGGAACTTCCCGAACAGTTTGCACGGATTCTCTATGGCTTGATCTGTGGTTGGGTCTTCTTCACGATGCTCAGAATCAGCGTCCGTATCAGACTTATTCCTTGGGTTATAAAAGTAACATTCACTAGAACGTTCATATGAATGTGTTTTTGGCGTTGTTATTTATCGTGGAATAAAAACTTAAAAAAAAATTATTATTTATGCAAAGAAAAAAAAAATAATAAAATCAACTAAGAACATGATTTATTATTTATACTGTTAAGCTGTTATTTAAAACTAACATTTTACAACTGGGCCGACTTCCCCACCACCTCATCATATCATAACTCAATACATTTACAACTCGTTTTATAAAGAAATATTACTATAAATGCATAATTAGAAGATAAGATGTTATCAGACGGAAAATAAAAAAGATCGACTGAAAATGTTAGATTTGATCTCATAACGTGACCTCTAGCTTGTATAATGATTGACCGTCTCATCAAAATGTACAGCATACATAGCGTTACAAAATAAGGTGACATTACGTAAGAATAGAGCGAGCATAGATATATTTTCAGAACAACTTATCACTGATATTCATACTGTTACAAGACTTACGATCGATCACTTTGCATATCCTTTATTTTCTTCGCTTATGAGAATTACTTAAGATAAACTTTTACAAGTCAAATGAATTCCATTACTTTTTTCACTACAAATACATCCTATTGCTTAATATAAGACTGACTTATTCAAATATGTTTTAAAAAGCTATACCATACCTCATTGGAACTTTTGAAAGATTTCCCTTTCTTACAAGAATAACTAAATAGTGTTTTAAAAGCGTGTAATCAAAATTATTGTAGCAAAAGATCAAAATTATTTCTCTTTTTATTGGGATTTATAATACCTTTGAGTCTATCCCATACTTAATTTAAGATTTTTCTATACATATCGCCGTAAACAATATATGTGCCACGCTTTTAATATTCTCTTTTTGCAATGCTTAAATTTTAATAGTTATTTTTAACAGAGAGGAATAAGTTTTTAAGGACCTTTTTGAAGAATGATATATTTAAATTGTTCACTAAACGCGTACAATCATGATATGTGATGGGAACATAAACAAGGAAGTGTTGGGGAGAAATTCACATATTATTACATTTGGATATTAATATAGACAGTTACTATTATCAAAGAAGCTGAAATAAGTGATTTTAATTCAAGGAATGTAGGAATAATTGTGGATAAGATGCAAAGTACAAACAAATAACAATTACTCGTGATAATCACTACTTAAAAAAACACATTTAGATATCAATCTAAGTTTTTAACTGGAGAACCACGGACTGCGAATAGAATAGTTTAATGACTACCTTTTAAGATTTAATAAGAGGGATTCAGATTCAAATTCAGTGATGGTAAAAACAGTATTAGTTTCATAGATAGATAAGACTTCAAGTTAGCAGGATTCTCTTAAAAATTAAAAGATATATTAATAATACACTACAACCGATGAATATTATTGGAGAAATAAAGAATATCAATTATTTAACATTATATGAGTAGTAAAAGCTATGCGAAATAAATATGGTGTAGTAAAAATTTTTTCGTTTTACGCATCGAAATGTTCTAAAACAACTTAAACAGTTTTTTTTAGCAAACTTCATGAGGTGTATAAAGACTAAAAATCTCAAATATTTCATTTTTCTAACAATAATTTAAGTAAATGACTATAGGTTTTAAACATCCTGTATTAGAAAAATCAAGACAAAATGTTTTAAGTATTTATAACACAGGTACTGACTGATATTACTTGGCCAATATCGTTATTGCAACATGCGTATTTACCCTGTAAAACATTGCAAACAATATTAAAATGTATAATTATTTCCGCTCTTCCATTAGGCTCGATCTTCAGACAACAGTTGTTAAACCAAAACTGGCATGGCCAGTGAAGTACACCCGCTTATAAAGGCAATGTAAAGGGACGGACTTTACGTTGATTGGCTGAACCTCAAACAATCTGATCAGTCATTGTTACAAATACATAGCTTCTTTATTGCAGGTTGTTTAGCTTTTCGATAATTCTGATATTGTAATTTTTGTGTATTTTTTCATTATTGTTCACTTCAAGGGATTCACTTATTAATTGTTGTCAAAAATTTGAGTTTTTGGTTTCAATCATATACAGCTTTTTGGTTTTTATAGCTGTTTTATTACTGCGTATGTCCAGTATCACCGAAATAATATAAAGCCTTTAATTAAGTAACAGCATTTTTTCAATGTGAACTAAATAAATTTTATGATAGTAAAAATGTTTTAGATGATACTTAGAACATATACAAAGATGGTATCTGATTTTATGTATATATAAACATTTATTTTACATTTGTTTACAAAATCGTATCTTGGCCTTAACTCTATAGAAATATTTTAATTTTGAAAACCTTAAAGTTTATTCGACCTTTCCATATTTTTTGATTAGAAGTAATCTTGTTTTAAGATCTCTAAAGTTGCATAGCTGATGACATGTTACCTGGAAGGAGGCGAACAGCTGGTCAATGAACAGCCAAATAAGCTCTACCTTGCCTTTGATGCCCAGGTAGGAAATGGTGAGGAACACGACATAGTGGACACCAAACAGCGGCACCAGCACCAGCGTTGACTTAGCCCACCTCCTGCACAGGGTGGACTGTAGTGGTTGCCATGGCAACAGACAAGTAGTCAAAGGGAATAGGATAGACATATTTTGGTTAGGTAAGGTTGAAATGGCTCGAAGTAGTACTAGATTTCAACAACAGCAAATGAGTTATATAAAATAACTCATTGGAATTGGTTTGTACAATATAAAGAGTGTTTGGTAATTAGTAAAACACATTATAATATTATATGTAGGATTGAATAAACAAATAAATGTAACTATAGTTGAATTAAAGATAGAAGGGTATTGGGACGAGCTCGACCGAAGACAGCCGAACTGCCTCACGAAGGCTCGCCCTACCGCTCCACCAATCACAGGCGAGCACTTTCCTTTTCGACGGAGGCAGCGTTGTCACGTCTCCTCTGTTGTACCTGTCATCCGGTAGGTATCAGCTGGGTGATGCGCAGTAGCAAACCGTGCTTCATTAAGTAATTGGTTGTTGGTTATGTATGTTGTTTCGTGTGGTGTTATTGCGCTTCTGTGTGTTTCGTGGACAAGTGTGTCTTTTTCAAGACTAAACCTTATTTGAAAGACAAGTGTACGCACGTACTTTCTGTGTTACATTTTTGTGACAAACATTATTTAATTACTGTTAATTCCGTACCATGTCTCAGTGCACTGAAAATAGTGATAAAAAACGCGGTAGGCCCCGCACTCGCGTGAATAAGTGTGCCTTACACCAAGGATGGGGAAAAAGGCGTTCCATTGCGAGGCCAATCCCGGGAGTTGGTTTTGTTGAGTGAGAGACTACTTCCAGCGAGAGAAAATTAACAATGGACCGATACTTCCAGTAGAAAAAGTTATCGAAAAGAACTGGTGCGGCTTTGGAGATAGGAAAAAATACAGTTGTCAGAATTGGAAAGGAGAAAATACAAAGTGAACAGAGTGGCTTGAAACTGAACACTCCCGATAAGAAATATTCGAGGTTTAAGCCTGTTACGGAGCTAGACGCCTTTCAAAAAGATGCCATCCGCCGCCATGACTACGGATTCTTCGTAAGAAGAGAGTATCCCACAGTAAGGAAGCTACAAGTAAGTCTTGCAGAAGCAGATCTTTTTCGTGGAAGCAAATCATCTGTTGCCATTATATTGAAGAGATTGGGTTTCAAACACAAGAAATTTGGCAGCCGTAAAATATTAATGGAAAGAAGAGACATCATTGCTTGGAGGTGCAGATTTCTTAGAGAAATAAAAGATTTAAATTTTGAGGAAATAGTTTGGCTTGATGGAACTTGGGTAAATTCTGGGCACTGTAAAAAATTGGATGGAATGATGATTCTGTTGAAGGTACGTTTCCTGTTCCCATTGGAAAAGGGGGGAGGATAATTCTTTTGCATGCTGGCAACTCTGCTGGATTTATTCCTAACTGTGCATTACTTTTTACATCAAAGAAAAACCAAACGAGTATCATGGAGAGACGAACCACAAAGTATTTTCAAAATGGTTTCAAGATGCTTTACTTCCAAACCTAACGAGGCCCTCGCTCACTGTCACTTCAATCCTAAAGAATTAATCTGGGCTCAAGTAAAGGAATATGTTGCAAGAAGCAACAGGAAATTTAACATAACTGAAATATTACAGTTGACGAAAGAGGGGTTAGACCGTGTAACAGAGTCTGATTGGAAGAAGGTAGTAGACCACATGAAGAATATAATCCTAGATGCTTGGAAAAATGAAGGGTTGATGGAAGACTCCGTTGAGCAGATGGTAATAAACATCGGCAATGACAGCTCCAGTGAAGAGGATTCGGACAGTGACAGCAGCGACAATGAAGAGGAAGAACGCGGCAGTAACGTGAGTGGTATTTTCCCTCTCTCTCCGGAGGCAGAAAGAGTGTTGGACTTCGATGAACTGTAAAAAGCCGTATTGATTGATAGCTTGTAATGATTGGTAAATATTACACCTTACATGTTACTAATAAAATTTGTTAAATGCATTTTAATGGCAATAATTATTTCCTGGTTAAACTGTGCAGCAAAGTCAGTTGGCTTTTTGTATATGTACTGTTTAGTATTTAATTTACTCAGAAATAAAAGTAATTTCCAAAGAGGTTTTAACCGATTATAAAATGGGCGCTATTGAAAAATAACTGAAAAAATTACAAGACAAATAAAAATAATCGACTCACTAAATCTTACATTTTGTAAATAAATCCACGTTTTCTATATATCAAATTGATTTCCAAAATTAAATGATAAGAAAATTAAAAAAAAAACATCCTTCATCACAAATCTGTGGTTTACAGTTAGTAACATTTAGTAATAAATTAAAAATATAACAAGTTTCGAAATATTTTTACAGATTTTTGTCAAGTAATTAGATTACATTAAGTTTATCGAAAAAAGTCACACTGAAGGAAATTTCATATCATAGTCAGATTGACACCCTAGTCGCAAATTTTGCATTTTGGTCACCCTAGCAATTTAAGTTTAGACTGAACAATTAACAATTTTATTATCATATAACGGTTTTAACAGGATACCTTTTTATTGCTTAAAAATACTATCCTAAAACGAGCTTTATCAGGTCCAAACTACATTATCTTTATTTGTTTTTAAGTTGATTTTTGACCGCGGCACAGTGGTCATTTCAATGGATTTGCTAAGACTGATAAGACTGAGTAAATAAATATAACTTTGCAGACTTGCATTTACTTAACGAATATAAATTTATTTCGTTTTACTATACTCCTTGGTGTTTTGAAGGTTACTATTAATAACAGTAAAATGTACCATATTCAAATTATTATTATTAGGCCTATGTATATTTCAATAATACACTCGTGGTTTCAGTAAAAATCCTTTACTAGGTTTTGATTTCTGACTAAATTACTTATAAAATAACAATTCTCAAAACAACGAACGCTATTAATTTATCGCTTTGATAAATGTGTCCACATATTTCCGCTGCGAAACACCCCTACCTAGAAGCGGTTGATGTGAACGCTGTGGATGATCTAGTCAGACAGAAAAACTTGGCAACACTGTAGCCGACCGGTCCCGAAGAGCCCCGAACCTCGGCCATCGCTGCCGGGTCTCAATACCCTTCTGTCTTTAATTCAACTATAAAAAGTAACAAAATTTTCAAAATATATATTTTATAGAAAGGCTGTTTGAAAGATATTTTATGACATAGGAGTTGGCTTCCAAAAGCTGCTTATAAGGATATTAAATAATACAAATATGGCGATATAAAATAATGCTTTAATCACTGATAAGAAATAGTTTTTATTAACTTCGATGTAAAGGAATAAATCAATCTCTCAAGAGTCATATATTAAAAAAGTAGGCTACAGATAATTAATTCTAGCATTCATAATAGGCGTACAAACGACATTAGGGCCGAACGGTTAGGTTTCATTCGGTATTAAAGATTTTTTAAGCTTATAAGTGTGTCTTAATAAACGTTTATTGGTATTGAATGAAATTCCATTAGTCGGGTATATTTCCAATAGCAATCATCATCTTATAAACCATAATTGCACCAGAGATCTTGGTGTTTTTGTTATTACTGTTTATCAACTGCAATAAACGATAACTTAATTTGATTATAATATACTTAATTTAAAATTTAGCATGTTTAAAGATAATCAATCTTTTTTTTATTTTATTTAAATGTTGAGCTAAATACTCCTTTTTTTACAGTTATGTAATTTTAAATTCTTGTCTAAGCCTCTAAATATATTTATATAGTGTCACCAGTTAAAATGGTTTAAAGTAATTAACTAACATCCTGTTTTTACACTGGAAACAGATGGTTAAGCTAAGTACATATATTGAATGAGCCTATTGCCACGTATATAAATGTAATAAATATTAAGAGGTGTTTGACAGGTATTTGACCTTCCGATGGTATCTTAGTTTGCTCATTTAAACATATATGCTACCAAAACAGTTAATTACAAAAAAATCTAATCATACATTTTGTGAGTCAATGTTCATTAACAATTAAATCCTGGTATTGCCCTGTATACAAATTATATATAATTTTGTTTTAAGTATTATCATGAAATAGATTTATCACCACATTTCAATATATAAGTTGGGGATTGATTGGTACCTATGACATGAAAGATATGGAACTGATATGTACAAATTAGGTCAGTAAAGTATGTTTGCAGCAGTATAATCTGACGTGCTTTATGGTGCCTCAGTTACTTATAGTGCTTAGTGCTATATAGTCTGGTAACTTCAACCAAAACATAATGGATTTGCTTCAGTTGCTTTTCTCTGTTACAGAACTAACCGGAAATAAAAAGGCGAATTGCCAACTACTGTATGTTTTAACTTTAATTTATGTTTCTTTTAAAATGTAATTTAATCAATTTCTTTGAAAGCTAAAGATCTTGATGAAACCATTTTCAGCTTCACTAAAAGAGAAAAAGTTTTATTATGATGATATCTCCCTTTGTCCAAGAGTAGCATCTTCTATGATGTTGCAGTATTTCGTGGTACACCACTGAACTTTTCATCTCATTTTAATTGTGTTACCGCAATAAAATCGGACAAGGGAACAGATAGTGCGGAAAGCCTCCACCTTATGCAGGTTTTGAGTACTTAACTTTAAGTCTTCATACTTTCATTATGATTGTTTAAATACTTTAAATGAAAAAGTGGTGCACTATCACATATACCTGAATCATTAGTTTCTCGAAAATATAATTGTATAATTTAAGAAATATATCATATACTGTTAAAGCCATTAAGGGCTTATTTATAATATTTTTCCATTTTATTACAGCACAACTGGTAACTTTTTTACTAGTTCAGGTCAACGCAAAAACTTATAAATAATGATGTCATATTGTTTAAATGTCACAGCATAGTGAATGGTTTAGTGGCTCGAGACTGAGAAACATGAATAGCTTGTTTGGAACAAAAATAATACAAAAGTTTTTACTTAACATTGCTGATGTTCAGAAAAATTATATATTTATCTTTGCCTTACTTTCTAAAACCAATTATGAGACTTGTAAATAAATTTAAATCAGTGTCAGCTAAACTAGATACAGAAAATCAACATAATGGGCTTTCACTCTGGTTGTTTAATTCTCTGGCAATGATATAACTTTATTTATCAGTATGACTATTTAAGTGCATAAAGTCAGGAAATATTAATTATGAGAAAAACTTAACATTTTAACTCTATGTAAGTTTTCCTATTTCGATTGTTCTCCAAAACAAGCCTGGATAACTGTAAATATGTATAGGAAAGTTTTTCTCTATAAATTTTAAGAAAAACAGGCTGTTTGCTCGGCTACTAGAGTTTGCAGTTTCATGAGAATTTTTATGATTAAACTATGAATTATAAATCCTTTACTATACCTTAACGAAGGAAACAGTTCGTAGTAATGGATCATTGACGAGTGTCCTGACCTCCCTCGCAGATAAAGAAACACTAGATAGTTAAATAATCACTAATTTGATAGATATTATTTTAATTTAAATAGGACGTTCAGTTCTAACAACAGTACCAACGAAAGGGACTGATCAGTGAAGGGTTACTGGACTATTCTTATCTCTACCTGAGTCTTCTGTTCAATTCGTAGATAGAAAACCTTGCTTAATACTGATACATAATTTGTAAATTGATAGATATTAGGACTTAAATACCGAATGTAACTCTAATAACAGAACAAAAGGAAGGAACTGAATCCTGTTCTACTTGCAAAGAGAGTAGGACTCTAAAATAGCTACCTCATTACTAAGTTGATAGACATCATTAAGATATATGCTCAACAAAGGACCAACGAAAGGAACTGGTCAGGGTGTTGCTATTGGACCATTCTCACCTGTACCTGAATCTCCTGGTCTCCTCGCAGATAGAAGCTTGCAGTTTGGACATAAGCACCCTCACTATGTTGATGAAGAGGATTAGGTTCACCTGTAATAGTAAAATGTTATTGAAATTAGAATATTATTTTGTTGTTACTACTCACAATTCGGAGATAAATTTTGAACATGTATTTACTTTTAAGGAGTATATTATATAAATCACTAACAGATTTTTTAATCAAATAGACTAAAAAGATCTTTATTGCACGTGTACATGTGGTGGGGAGAGACGATATGTTTATGTGGGTTTCATCGCACTTTGGTTTAATCAAAAGCAAAGCACCAAACTAGCTATGGTATTGGTAAGGCACAACCGGAAGTTGAGACTTTTCACTAAAAACCTTAGACCGGAAGCAGATAAGAAGAACCGAAGGTAGACGCTTATTTGTCGAAATAGGTTTCTCAGATCTACTTGGGTCTATACTTTTTTTTTAGTTAGAGAAAAGAGATAAAATCAACTATAGAACAGCAAATACTATATAGACCTGAACTAGATAAACGATTTTTGACTGAAGTAGGTTTCTGGGACCTACGAATCTACATGTTTTCTTTAAATACTCACCAAGGTAAAGTGAATTAAGGATTCGGAAATGTGATTATTAGTATCTAAATTATACGCGGATTTTGTGCTGTGATGCCATACACGATGAATAAATTACTATTAATAATGTGTTCAATGACAGTTATTAATTAACTTATTATCAACTGAAATGTTTTAGTCAATTTAATCCAAATCATTACTCAATGAAAAATATATTGTACACTGGTCTGTGCAACATAATTTGTAAAGAGAATCCTTTACAGCTGATGCAAGTGTTAGAGTTATACGTAATCTTGATATTATCCTAGTAGATGCCATTACTGAAGAGCCAATGCAAGGCAAGTAAATTCTATTCCTGCCAACTCATTCAGCTATATACCTTGTTAGAAGATGGCGTTCAGGCCCATTAAATACAACACGGGTGAAGAAGCACAAAGGAAGGCCTATATTTACGCCATTTTCATAAATAACTCTGAACTGTTAAAAGTTATTTTTAGACACTTTATGGATTGTAAGGGTAAATGTTTATCGGCATTTTCTATAGTTAGGTGACAAAATATTCAGCCAGTAAAACTAAATTTTGTAATGTAAAATGTGATCAATTCATTAGTTGGATAAATAAACTAATAACAACTAAAATCTCTTAAAGGAAACAAAAGTTTTTATATGTATAAATCTAATTTATAACAAATATGTTATGTACTAACCTCATAAACAGGAAACAGGTGTTTATTAAGTGTAGTCTCTCTATGACTTACACTTAATAAACACTTAGTGAAAGAACTAATTAATTGTAATGAAGTAAAGAATACAGAAGACAATACGTCTATTCGCGGTAACCAAGCACTGATATATATATATATATATATATATATATAGTATATATATATATATATATTTATATGTGTGTGATTTAGCTGTAGAACATGCTAAGTTTCTCTGAAATTTTGTTCTGATGTATAAAATTAAAATATATGGGTGTGTTTTTATACACGTTTCATTAAAGGAGAAATACCCAAAAAGCAGATATGTAGGAAATTAAATCTTTTAGATACTCGGTGTAGTGGGCTAAAGGAATAATTCTCAAAATACTTTTTATAAACAGAAACATAGTTATGAATTACATAAATATAATATTATAGCCTCTCAGAGACCATAAACCTGCTTAAACGTATAAAACTAAAGACCAAAGCACCAGAGAATTGTATAAAAGATATCATCATTAGAGTGGTTTAGTCTCTATGGAGCAACAAATCTGCCTGTATAAGATTTAGTTGTGGTTTAAACACAGCACGTTTGGGAAAATATTTCGTGGGTATATTTATATTATTACTCTCATTACTCTGTGGGAAACCCATTTACCTAATTAGTATTGCCCTATTATACACTATGTACTGTGGGGACTTCTATAAATATAGAAGGAGTAGATTTAAAGTTGAAAAAGAACTAATCATACGAAATTTAAAATGACATATTATTTCATAGTGCCTAATATTTACATACAAATATAAAACATATTAAATCAATTATTTATACTATAACACCCAACTGAGCGATATTTTCCAAACATTTCCCATGCTAGTGATAAAAACAAAATCATATAGCTTTTTTAAACCTGCAATCTAATTCCTACGCCTTTGAATAATCTTCACTGATAATAAATTATATAAAAAAAAACAGTAGCAGTCGTGGGACTGCCGATAGAAGTGAAAACGGAACTATTAAGTTGAGAGTAATTAACAATACGTTATAGTAGCAGTACATCTGTAATTGTAAATGTGACGACGCGTTTTTAATTTTCCAATTTTAAAATCCACGAAAAAATATTATCAAATAACTAGAAATCTATTTTACCACGCTATTAAGATAAATCTTATGCCGTAATAATACTCATTTCATGATGAAGAGGTTAAATATTAAAAACATAATTTAAATGAATAATGCTAAATTTTAAATACAAATATTCGTACAAATATTAAAAATGTTTAAAAATATATTCGTTGTTTTCATTATTCATTTATCTGTATAAAAATATGTTGTAATTGCTCAATATTAATAGTTAGTTAAACATAGAATACAAGTGAGTAAACACCGAGTGATGAACAACAGTGAGTTGAACACCGTTGTAAATAATACAGTTATTGCTACGGATAAAGTATATAATTGCAATAACAATTAAACCCACAATATTTTTAAAACTAATAAATTAATTAAATTAACTTGGTTCTTTCGTAAAGGTATTTTTATTGCACAATAAACTAATTTATTGAGTTAATACGGTATCAGTGAGCCAATGCGCCAACTACAGTTCCGGCAGAAACGTTCACTCATCACTTCATACGCTACTACAGGCTAAACTAAACTTCCAATAAAAAAATGATAAATTACAAAAAAAAATATTCATCTATTTTCACACAACTTTCTCGCTGACAAATTTTGTCTGACCAAAAACAAAAAAAAATCCTCGCTTACTATTTTTTTCTTGTCATTGTAAACGCTATGTAAAATGTAAACAATAATCAAAATTATTTCGAAATTTTTTTAATATTTAAAAATGTAACCAATAGATTGCCAATATTAAGAGCTTTAATTTGACACATCTTACAGAATTGTACGACATTGGCTTCACTTTTAAATCGCGAGAGGAAGCCGTAAAGGTCACTGATTTTCGCAGTCTGTTTTTCATACTCCGCCGGGACAGTTTTAACACAGCGAGACTGACTTTTTCATGCAGTTTAGTAGTCCGCGGCCAAGTCTACGGATAATCAAAAACACAGCGAGACTGACTTTTTCATGCAGGTTAGTATCATTAGCATGTCGGTGACGCGAACCGAGGATTTTACCCTCTACCAAAACGCTCAACGCGCCTAAAGAAGTTTTCACTTCAATAAATTGAGTAGACTACTAAAGTGTTTGTACACACATAAATGAGGAATAATAACCAACATGATGAGTGTCGGTTTCTTGGAAACACAATCCATAAAAGGTGCTTTAATAATACCAACACTAAAATAATATAAACTAAACTGAAACATAAAGGTGTTCCACCATTTACCACTGGCCAATGATAGATTTCCTATTTTTGGCTATTCTGAGATAACCTTTGTGGCTTGTATTTATGTTCAGTTTATATCAGTTAGTGTCATTTTGAAATGCGTTCACGTTGTCAGCATTTTGTCGGACTTTGTTATTTACCGTCAAATTTTCAAAAATAATGGCAAAAAGCCGTAATAATTTTTTTTTTACTTCAAACGTATAAGAACAGTGAGAAAGGTAGGTTTCGAAATTTGGCACAAAAAACATTCATTTCATTATGCATTTTAAATTTTTCTCTGTGTTCTCCAAGGGGTACGAGGTACACGATAGTCTGAGTTATTCATTTAAGCGCAGGATAAAATTGAATAAACCTCCAAGACAGGCAAACGATAAAAACGCAATAATGAAATGCATAGCAACGTGTAACTCATCGGGCGCACAATGCTCTTTAAAAACCCCGGTGTGTATCCATTCTGGTACACGGGGACAGTTGTGAAAGATCGTTTGTACCCGATGGGGTACACGTCGTCGTGAACGTACTAAGTGTATGTTTTAGCAATAGTATGCTAACGGTTGAGACACTTGCTTTGTCTGTCTTGGGATTTATAAATGTGTTACCGCTTTGATATGGTTGGTTTAATCATTTGATTATAGTAATATGTTAGATTAGTTATTCACCTGAGGAATAGACTAGATTTTAAATTTCAATACACATGTTCAAAATAAGCACCATTTATGTTATGACTCTACGTAGCATACTGAAATAACTTTTTGTTTACGAGGATAGAGGCAGTGGTGGGGCCTTTGATCAGCTGAAAGAAGTAGGAATTCTCATTGGTGGTCCAGCAGAGTGTATCCTCAAGCAAGGCTCTAACAAACACCCATGGCACCACGAAAAAGAGGGGTAGACCTGTAAAAACGTTTTTTGATGTTGAGTTACATTCATCGTGAAATCAATAAATCACCTTTATCAATTTAATTGTACTCCAATATGATAGTAGTGAGATTTTGGTAGACAGAATGTTTATTAATTTATAGTTGACAATATTTAGGAACATTTCCACCTTAAGACTGTACAGGATTATACCTTATGAACGCCATAGCTTAGAGGATTTTATGTAGATTTTAAAATGTTATTTTATGTTTGGAAATTAAAGGATATTAAATCAAGAGTGGTGACGTATTATACTGTAACAAATTTTTGTGCATGTGAAATATTTGATATATAACAGTTTGTCTGAAAGTGATCCTCAAGAAACTGTTTTATTATATGGCACCAAAGTGCACGTGGAGAAGATACAATGAAATACGCACCAAACCAAAATCAAAATACATTACATTATGAAGTAATGATTGAACGTTACTCCAATGAGATACGTACCAAACCAAAATCCCAAGACATTACATTGTGAAGTAGTGATCGGGATTCCAAGTTACTCCAATGAGATACGTACCCAACAGAAATTTCAAGGCATTACATTGTGAAGTAGTAATCGGGATTCCAAGTTACTCCAATGAGATACGTACCCAACAGAAATTTCAAGACATTACATTGTGAAGTAGTGATCGGGATTCCAAGTTACTCCAATGAGATACGTACCCAACCAAAATCCCAAGACATTACATTGTGAAGTATTAATGATCGGGATTCCAAGTTACTCCAATGAGATACGTAGCCAACAGAAATTTCAAGACATTACATTGTGAAGTAGTAATCGGGATTCCAAGTTACTCCAATGAGATACGTACCCAACCAAAATCCCAAGACATTACATTGTAAAGTAGTGATCGGGATTCCAAGTTACTCCAATGAGATACGTACCCAACCAAAATCCCAAGACATTACATTGTGAAGTAGTGATCGGGATTCCAAGTTACTCCAATGAGATACGTACCCAACCAAAATCCCAAGACATTACATTGTAAAGTAGTGATCGGGATTCCAAGTTACTCCAATGAGATACGTACCCAACCAAAATCCCAAGACATTACATTGTGAAGTAGTAATCGGGATTCCAAGTTACTCCAATGAGATACGTACCCAACCAAAATCCCAAGACATTAAATTGTGAAGTAGTGATCGGGATTCCAAGTTACTCCAAAGACATACGTACCCAACAAAAACCACAAGAAATTACATTGCAAAGTAGTGATCGAAATGGCACTGTATTCTAGTGAGGTACATACCTCACAATAAAATACAAAATATTTGATTAATATTTAATAAATTACAATCAGCCCAAAAGTTCAGCAAGGGTGTTTCTAGAACAATCCACTTTCGTTTTATGTTACAATTATCTTTAACTGTATGTATTATACCTAGACGATCTCTGTACAGTAGCTAATGTGTTAACCACAACAGACGCTCTACTAAGCATATAAACATTATTGCGAGCGGACATGGTCTGCTACTAAAAAAAGAAAAGAAAGGAATCATACCCGAAACAGTATGCATTCTACATCGGCGAAAATGAACCCAGGCACTGCGTAAACGTTAAAAGCAAAAAACACACATCACAGTGAAGGAAAATGTGTTACATTTCAAGCTTAGAAACGCAGTGTTATACACTTTGTAACATATAATTTATGAATACTACAGATTAGCAATCAAAGTGTTAATGTGGCAGGTGATTTTGTATTTCAATACGAAAAAGTTAAACATTTAGAAATAAATTTGTTCGTACTCAGAATTCAGTGACCAGGGAGCGTAGGCCGGAAGGCTTTTCGAAATATTCATCACAGGGACCATAAAATGCATATGTAAATTTTCAGTACAATCGATTAAATAGTTGAGTACACATGAAAGAAAAACAAACAACGTTACTTTCCCATTTATAATATTTATATTTCAGGATATATTTTATTAATTAAGTAAATTAAAGTTGGAATTATTTTGGTATTCATATAACCGAACAGATTATTATTATTGCTGTAAAACAGGGTATAGTTACTGAACGCTTTAAATTTCAACCTGCTTCTCTTTAACTATTTATACCATAAGAAATAAAAGTATCCACATTTTTTTGTATGCCTGAATTTTCTGTACTGATGATAAGATAAAAGCCAGCAACTGTGAGCAGCGGCGGATAGGGGTGTTCTCTAGCAAAATTAAGCTATTGAGAAACTCTTAAGCAAGAGCGCTTTAGAAAAACAAGATCGCGATAATTTACAAATTTTCCTTTCTTTATTTATTTTCCTTCAATCTAACGTCATGTTTTGTTACAGACTTTCTTTATCGCTCGTCTTTGTCGTGTTTGTTCAATACTTATCACTTCAGACATCAGCCCTTTTCAATGAGGTCTCTGATGCCATTTAAAATATTTTGTAAGGCATTAATAAGGAAAACTGTAAGTAGTTATAAGTGAAGTTTAATAAAAAATAATATTTGTTTTTGTAATTTAAAACGCTTTATATTATTTAATCGAAAGTAAATCATACACTAATGATATCAATTACACTTTGTAATTACACTATGAAATTGCAAGTCAGTAAGTCTAGGGTAGTGGTAGCGTTAGGTGGCAACTTGTGTTGATTCTATTTACCTCTGTAGTCAATATTGACAACATTGTACTGTATTGACCTTACCCGTGTTGTGTTTGTTAAGCTTCTATCAGATACCAATATACTGGGGAACGAGCTGACTATTGATAACAAAGATATCCCATCAATTACCACTCACAAAGAAGTGGATTTTGAGTTTAGTTTCCATAATTTATTAATACGTGAGGAGAATATCAGAAAACGCGTTATCCTGATGAACTAAAATCGGAAAATTTAGTGAATATATTTTATCATATTGTTTTTAATTAAATTATGTATATTAAAATAAATGTTTTTGTTCAATATTTTTGGTTACTTGAATAGGTATTCTAGGATAAAGGAAATTTTATATACTAAAATGTATTTGGAAGACTTGTGTAATTATAAATAATAAACTGTATTCTTCTCATATAGACTAAACATTCCATTACGTAATCTGTGTATATTTACTTTTTACATTATAACCATTATACTGAATTAAATAATCATTTTATGAGCAAAATATGAGGACAATAATGATTAATGATTCTCAAAGGTCTCTCTATGTTTTTGATACTACGTGAAGGTTTGGTTTCATCGGCTGGGATGCGAAAGAGTCTTGTACTGTATATAATATATAAACTTAAATATATAATATAACTTTATATACTACATAAACTTAATCGTCGATGAGAACTAAAAACTTGGTAACTGTAGTAATAGTCCTTCATATTGATTAGAGGAAACGTATGATGATTCAGGAGACCGAGTATACATTGGTTGTACTCATAAGTATTATGTTACTTTATTCAATAATTAACAGTATTAAACAAATGCGTGAGTTGAAAAACGTTATATAAGCTAGAATCTAAACTTTCCACCATTACTACTTTATGTACAGAACATAATTAGGCCTACCATCAGTAAGTGCTGATCCAACAATAAGGCCTAAAACAAGGTACTCTGGCCCGTAGCCAACTTAGTGTTTCCGCTTCACCACTAATCTATACTAAACCACGCTTAATTTACGGTTCCTTCTAAGCAATTAATATAAGAACTAGTTAAGTGTCTAAAAATAAATCAAATAAACCTGAATCACGCCTCTCAGTGTTAAATGTTGCTCTATCGAAGTTACCGCTGCAACACATATTCTACAAACATCTTTGGCTTAAAATATCTCAAATTTAAATCTTATAAATTTCTTAATGAATAACAAAATTACGAAAAGCTTTTATTGAAATATTGAAAAATGGTTAGTTGGAATTGATTAGAATTTCACAGTAATACATAACTGATAACAGAGTTATCAACTAAATAACAATAATTAACATTCTAGGAGCCGAAAGCCAAGTTGCATTGTATCATATATGCACATAAGTTAGAATTTTCTTGAAATCAATATGGAAACTTTACATTAGAATTACATAGTTTTTGTTGAGGTTAGAATGAAAGCGTATACAAAAATTTGAAATATGAAATTATAGTACAGAAGGATTGAGGACGAATGGGTTCCTCTTTGATATGTTGACCTTAAATTAATAAAGATTTGTCTAGGGCATAAATATCTCAAGTTTCATGTCTCTAGGAACATTCTATAAAGAGTATCGCTCAGGTTGATGGACAGATGAGGACACTTGTTTAAGAAGGATCTGCCTAGAATATTAATTTTATTATTAACAATACATTCAGAAAACAAACTAAAACTATAGTAATTTGAATAGGAGAATAGGTCATTTAATAACCGATAATAAGTAATTTTAAATCGCATTCCGTAAGGCAAGGTTCATTATTAAAACATACATATTCACCACTATTTTATAGATGCGTTTCAAAACATTCTAAATCTTGTTAATGTGTCATAAACACGTAGAGTACGGAAATGCATATGAAATAGTCCTTAAATACCCAAGAGTGATAGTTTTAAATTATCACTTTGAGATATAGAAGTGATCTTTGTTATAAGAACTGAGGGGTATTATACAAATGAGAGATGCTATATCACTTTTCACTTACCTACCTAATCCGTTTTATACCGGTATTGGAGTGGAGGTTAATGTGATGTTATTGGATGTGAGAGCTTTCATTACTTGAACAGATCATGCTGTTTCCTTCTACCGGATAAATTCAATCAATGCTTTACGCTCTATAAAAAAACAAAATGCTTAGATATAAAAACGAGCAAATTAACTTGCTCTCCTTGTAGTGATCTATTTTAATATGTAAATCGCAAACTGCGAAATGACAATATAGTATTTGTTGGTTAAGGGGGCCGGCCATTTACCCAAAAAATTTAAAAATAATCAATTTTTATTTTTTTGCTTTAATTTGTTGCTTGGTTACCCTAGAATACTGTACAATCATTTATTTTTTCATAAACACATTAGAAATATAAAATTTTTTATTATTTACTTCATTAGGTACAGAGCGTACAAAACGCCAAATTTCCGAGGTTTTGGTTTCCCACTGTTACTTATGTATTATAAACACAGACAAGGCATTTGAGGTGAATTATTGCTTTATATGTGGTAATTTATTTTGTTATCTGTTGGCAGCCCTGTCAAGAAACAGCAGACTATAATTTTGTTTATGTTTACGTTTGTAAAGCAGAAAAGTATCTAATTTGATATCAACATCTTTAGATCCGTGTTATATAGTAGCCTACTGTGTTCTATTAGTTATTCTATATTACTTTTAGTGTACTTATATACAAATAAACAGTGTTGTTCAATAAATATGAAGCAGTCGACTAAAAAGCAACATCTTAGAACTAAAGTAAGTAAAAGACTCAAAGCATCTTTGGCAATAAACAAACGGTGGCAAAATGTCAAACTTATTGAGTCCCTGCAGGCTGATTCAAATGATTCTGTATCTAATACTAGTGACAATCCTAACAGTTCTGCTAAAGTACATGTTAGACATGCAATTATGGATCACTTTGAGGTTATGCCTAGTACAAGTACTGCAAATGTAAATGAGCCTAGGCCTCTAAGTGGAAGCCAAAACGACACTAGGCCTATAGTGTTATCTAGTGAACTAAATATAAATGCAAATTAGTGTCCCTCTATTGGTTTGAAGCCAATATCACCAAGAATAAGCGATCTTGATCAACGCCTAAATGTGGTGGTTGATAATGAGGAAATTTTTACTGGGTCTGAGTATCAATTAGTCGATATGGTTTGCGTGAAAGAGTTAGTACGAAACCTAGTGTGCCCTATATGTTTGCATCCAAACAGCTTGAGTATTACTGAAACAGAAACAGAACGTAATGGCTTTGCGTGCAAATTGAATGTTGAGTGTGAGAACTGCCCTGATCTAGAAATATTTAGTTACACTTCCAAAAAAATTGATGGTTCGAAGTCATTCGACGTAAACCGCAGGATCGTGAAATCATTCATGACTATTGGTGAAGGTTATGGGTCCTTAGAAAAGTTTAGCTTGGTTATGAACCTAGACAGTATGAGCAGCAAAACATATTCATCTCATTCTGCGGAAGTTTCAAAGTCATCTGTATTTATGGGCGGGGATAATCTGAAAAAAGCTAGGGCTCGAGTGCGTGAATCGTATAAGGATATGGATGCCACAATCACGGATGACACAGTTGTTGACATTGGTGTCAGCTTCGACGGTTCATGCACAAAAGAGGCCACACATCCAACTATGGTGTTGGTGTTGTAATAGAACTTCAAACTGGTCTCGTCATCGACTACTGTGTCCTATCGAAGTATTGCCAAGTGTGTGTGAATACAGCCACTGAACTCGGCGCAGAGTCACCTGAATTCGATATTTGGTATGAGGGCCATAAAGAAGATTGTTACAAAAACTACAGTGGCTCTTCCCCTGCGATGGAAACCAAGGCCGCAGAAATATTATGGAAACGATCATTAGACTATAAACTGAGATATCGCACTATCGTTTCTGATGGGGATGCCGCAGTTTTTTTCCCACCTACAAAATCTGAAAGTGTACGGTGAAGATGTACCCATCATAAAAGAAGAATGTGTCAACCATATTGCCAAGCGACTTGGGACTGGCTTACGAAATGTTGTAAAAACATGTAAAGCACAAGGTATCACACTAGGTGGAAGGCGGTTCGGTAGCCTAAAACAATCGACAATAGTAAAGTTGACAAAATATTACCAGAACTCAATTCTTCGGAATCAAGATAGTGTTGAAAACATGAGGCAAGACATATTAGCAACTTTACACCACTGTGTGTCTTCTGACAGTGAAAACAGGCACACTAAATGTCCTCAAGGTGACAATAGCTGGTGTTTCTACAATCGTGCTCTCGCAAAAGGCGAAACTCCAGGGCCCCATGCAAGAAATCTGGGTACTGCAATATCACCATTGGTACTGAAACACATATTTCCTGTATACCAAAGACTCATATCAAGAGAACTGTTAGAAAGATGCCAGAAGGGGACGAACTCAAAATGCGAATGAGAGTCTCCATAGTTGTATTTGGAAAAAGTGTCCTAAGACAAGGAACGTTTCGAAGCGAATCGTGGACTGTGCAGTTGCTGAAGCTGTATCTGAATACAATTATGGAAACACAATACAAAGTACCTTGATGGGAGCTGCTGGTGTGTCTCCAGGAAGACTTTCAATGAAAATAATAAGGGCAAGAGACAAAAGAAGAGTATTGCAGGCGAAGAAGAGACTGAGTGCAAAGTACATAAAACACCGCCGACAGCTAAAGGTGAGAAAATTGAAAAATGAAGAAACCCTAAAGGAAAAAGAAGGTGTAACTTATGGAGCTGGACTGTTTTAGGAGTACAAAGCATCAAAAGGTATAAAATTACCTGTTTCTTGTTATTGTTTACAGTATAAAAAAAAAAAAATAAATAATTTTTTTAAAATATCTCTACTAGAAGAAACAGTTATCCTGCAAACTAAAATTATAGTGTTTTTTATTCCGCAACCCCCCCTTAGGGGTGGGGGTGGTGTGGGGGGGTTATGTGACTTTTCTTGTATAAATTAGTTATAGACTAACTTTTAAAAGTCCAATCATGTATAAAAACCAAGTATTAACATATTTTTATTTTTGGGTAAATGGCCCCTTACAGTAAATATTTTCTAAGGAAAAATTAAAATAATAAAAACCTGTGATTCAACTCATTTTTTAAGCTTGAAGAGGTTCATAAAATCTACTTATTATCAAGCCTTCTCTTCTTTAAGTCACTGTACGTGGTTTAGTGTGTCTGTATATTCTTGACTTATTGAAGTGTTAATAACATCATAATGTCGGTAAATACGAGAATCCCTCTTACCAGAGGCAGAATAATTTCCTCCATTTGAAGGATAAGAAGATTAAAACATTGAGAATACAAACATTACAGGAGTTAACTGGAGGCGGAGTTGATTAATTTACTGTTTAAAATCGTTGTATTTCAATTTAATCACGCTATAGTGATGAAAGTGAGTTTGATAACACACAAAATATTTTGCTTCATTATTGAATAATCCGAAGAGATTTTATTCTTTTTACTCCATAACCTTCATGGTATTATATATTCTTTCAGGTTTAATATATTTACGGTAAAAAACCTTTACATATGATCAATGTTGTAGTTGGTATAGTTTTAATAAGTTTCTCATATCTGAACATTACCACTATCTAGGGAGTAATTGTATAATTTTATTGTTGCTAGTTTTTTATTTTCGTAATATTAAATCGATTTGCAATAATCTATGTTCTATGAATTCATGTTTTTAGTTAAACATATTTTGTATAAATATTATTTAACTTAGTTTACATATAGAGTGCATACCCTAATACAGTTTGTCTATTAAGATGTTTAAAACTACACCGTATAGGGTAGGATTTATATTGCAAGATCTTGGAATTTATTAATATCACTGTAATTTCTAGAACAAAACTAAGTAAATACCATATATTATATAAGTATAATGATCCCATGTATACCTTAGTATACCTGAATAAAACAATACACTTACAGCCTTAAATTTCAATCAACATATAACAAAGAATATTTTTAATAACTATGGATACTTTTGGTTGAGAATGGAGTTCAATTTTTTTTTTTTAATTTCAGAGCGGCCAACAATAAAAATTTAAGGAATTCAAATGGAATCTTCATTAAAATGGGAAAAAAATATGACGATAAACGGCTCTCCAGGGATTTAATATGCACGAACTGAGTATACTTATCGTTTACTTAATTTAAATAGCTCGTAATGTACTCTACATTTCAAGAAATATAAATTTTTAGTATTCGCATTACGAATAAAATATACCGGTTTATTATATAATTAGTATTGCATACCAATAAAATATTGAATTTTAAACTGGAACTTAATATGATAGCCCTCAAAATGAATCTTAAAGATGTGACAAGGAAAGTTGTATCTATCGTAGGCGTCAGAACACGATTTATAAAATGAATTAAAACATTCCTTTATTAAAGAGGCGGAATTAGGGTTATCAAGCTCTCTCCATCACTAACCTCATATTTTATACATTAAATTTCCAATAGTATGATACAATATCGGTAAATTATTAACTTACACTTTAAATATAAAATAGCAACATTGCTTAACCTATGCAAAAGTAAATGAACTTAAAGTTAAAGTCCATTTTGAAGTGAATTAAAAACTTAAAATATTAAAAAGCAAGTTTAAATATATTGTGATAAAATTAAGAACAATTCTAAATGATGAACAAGAAGACATATTCAATCGTTCCGACACACCCTCTAACCAAATGAACGCAACAAGCAGTACCACTCGTCACCCCCACAGGCCCCCATTTTATGCATGGATGTGTGTACATGGATTCATATTTTACACAAATTTTATAAAAAAATTATCTTCGATACATGTTTTTAGTTATAAAATTGGACTATAAAAAATTTGGAAAAAATTGGAATTTGGGAATAATTCTCTAACACGTTCTGTCAAAGTGTAAATTCGTAAGTAACATCCTTAAAGAAGTAAAATTTACAAATTAATACAATAATGCCCGATTTAACTAGCCTACATCCTTATTTAAACAATCCCAATATTGTTTGTAACTAAATAATAATAATATATGGCTCCAGTATTTCAGACATGGCATTAGATTTAGTTTAACTTTTCCAAATATTACCAGAGTTATGAATACAGAATATATTTATAACAACTTTTTTGTATATAACAGAAGGTGTAAAAGTTTAGCGAATACATACACTACTCTCAGTGAATGTGGATAAATCAAAGCGAGATGTAATTAAGGTTTTGTTCGAGCAAACTTTATCTCAGAGTGAGGTAAACGTTTACACTTGATGAACTAAGGCTGCTGTAACGGTTTTGGGGGTCATATATGATATATAATTACAATAAATACACTTTGTCTGCTTTTTCAAAATTTCTCGTATGTTAACAATTTTCGTGAGTTCAAAGAAGAATGATTGTTCTTTTAATTCCATAACAGTTTTATAATGCGAGTATATTTATTTTGAAAGTAGAAAGGAGTGTTTTTTATCAGTTAGGTCAAGTTATTTGTCACAACATTCGTATTGTCAGGATTATGCAATATCATATGTACTATTGCTTTCATTGTTATAATTCTAACGAAATCAAATCAAATCAAATCACGTTTATTTCCACACACAAAAAGAAATGAAATGCAAAATAAACCTTTACATTGAAATGATAACAAATGTAGCATTTGTATATTATCTAATTCATATAAACATACAGAAGTATTCTAGTAATACAATTCAAAAACTAAAATTAAATAATTAACGTTAAATAATATAAAAAAGACTTGTGTTACATAAATAAATCAATATAATGAATAAAGAGATGATATAATAAACAGATATATATATATATATATATATATATATATATATATATATATATATATATATATATATATATATATACATGTACATACACATACACATACATGCATATCCACATATATACACGCATACCTAGTAAAAACAGCATTAAATTTGCTACATAATTTCTGGATAAATTCAAATAATGGGAAAAGAGCCTACATGGGCCTTAATGGCCTGTGCGTAGACTCGAGTTGAAATTGTTACGATTCGAATTTTATCTCGAGCAGAGTGTAGATTAATTTTATAAAATTTGATAATTGAAAGAAGACATCTAAAGCAGAATAAACGACGGATATGACCTCGAATTCCGATAATCAGCAATATAGTGGAGAAAGTAGACAAAACAAATAAAAATATTGAGTGAGCAAAAATTACAAAAAATAAGCTAATTACTTAAGTGATTGGATGTTATTATATATAGTTTGAAGAGGAGAGGAGAGAGGACAGTGCCGTCAGTCAGTGCCAGACAGTCTTGATCCGTCTGTAGTCAACAGAGATAAGTAACTGGGCACTCTCACTGCTTATGAGAATCAAAAACTCCTTGACATGTTTCTCAAAAACCTCAAGAGAGGGAGAGTCGAACAGCTTGAAAATTTCTAAAAACTATTAGAATAATTTCGATATAAAATGTGTGCTAGATAAAAACTGTTTATTGTCGCAAATGATTTGTGTTGGTGAATAGTGTTAATTCCGACTATATTTGCATATCTTGTGTTTATAAAAATGTGGGATTGTAGAAAAAATTGAGCCGAAATGTTTGTAAATATGAATAAATAAGACTTTAATAAAATTTTTTTTAATTGGCAGAATTCCTGTTTCTTGAAACAATAAATCAGAGGGATATCGTCTACACTTCGCAAAACCGGCTTTCAGAATAGATTTCTGAACTATATCTAAACTTTTAATATGTGAAGGAAAAGCACCCCACCAAGCTAGAATGCCATACGAAAAAAGGGATTGCACATAAGCAAAATAAACGATTTTAGTTTCATCAAAACTCAAAATGCTATTTAACTGCCTAAAAGCAAATATATACTTTCTTGCTTTATTTTTTAAGAAATTAATGTGATCTATCCATTTCATTCGAGAATCAAACAACACACCCAAGTATTTGTATGACGACACTTTCTCAATTTTATTACATCCACAGGCATTGTTATAGTGATTATTACAATTATGAATAATTAAATCGTGTAATTTGTAATCTGAATTTGATGTAAGAGAAAGGGGCATAAATTTAGTTTTTGAGATGTTCAGTGATAAAACATTTTGGTCCATCCATTTTTAATTGTCATGAGGTCATTTAAAGATTTATTTTGAACATCCTGCCAAGATTTACCTTTGATAATGATTAGCGTGTCTTCAGCAAAAAGAAATAGTTTACCATGAATCTGCAGTTTTTGAAATGTTGTTAATGTATATCAAAAATAATATAGGGCCCAGAGTGCTTCCTTGAACTACACCATAATCCACAGTAAACTCATCACCATTCACACCGCAGACAGACACAAACTGCCGTCTGTCCGCAAGGTAGCTCCTAAACCATGCGAGAGCATTACCCGTTACACCTATAGCTGATAATTTGTAAATTAATTTGTTTCTATCTACACTATCAAATGCTTTCTTTAGGTCAAGGAAAATTAAAAAGCTCCTCATACCATCTGACAAAGTATGATAAATTTATTTGTTTACATCAAAGAGAACGTCTGAAATGTTTTTATCAGCCCTAAACCCGTATTGACACTCCGCTAAAATATGGTTGTGTTGAAGGTAATTTACAAACTGCTCTTTGACGATTCTCTCCAGCACCTTAGAGAACACACTTAACAAAGAAATGGGACGATAGTTATTTTTCTCCGTAAATGTGCTAGACTTGTGAAGCGGGATTACTTTAGCTAACTTAAAACTATCAGGAAATATACCGTACGCCAAGCTAAGATTTAAAATATGTAGAAAAGGTTTAGAGAAAATATGAATATTATCTTTGAGTGCAGAAGCTGTGACGCCGTCATAACCAGGAGCGGACCCGCCACGTAGTGCAGTAATGTGTCTGAATAGGTCCCGTTCAGTGACAGTCCGAAGCGTGAAAAGTGAGTCTCGCCCGTAATCTGCATCATCGATAATTAAAGCACCCCCGGTGTTAATTGAACTTGCCAAGTTATGTCCAACGCTAGCAAAAAACATGTTGAAATCGTTAGCGACTTCTTTACATACACCGTGAGTAACACTTGGTACATTAGGCAGATACCTTTCTACCGGAAATAAACCCTTATTATTTTTTTTACCTGCCAATTCGTTAATTACAGTGAAAAACAATTTAGGATTATTTTGATATTCGTTTAATTTAGCCCTGTAGTAAATACGCTTAGACGTTTTGATAGAATTGGCAATAAATTGCCTTACGTTCGATAATATTATTTTTAAGAATTATATTAAAATTAGCTGTTTTTTAATTTTTTTGCTCAATTTATCTCTATCGCGAATTAATTTGATCAGATCATTTGTAATCCAAGGCTTAAGCCTCTTGAATCTAGATGACTTTTTAATTGGTTTTCTAAAATTATCGATCGCTTGGCCTACCATTTTACAAAATTCGTATGCAGAACCGTTTACATTTTCGTTCTGAAAAATCGTCTTCCAGTCAATATGAGCAAGATTACGGGACAAGAGTGCAGAGTCTATAATCGTCTGTGAAGCTGTATTTGTCATAACCGATGGTGCTGTAACGGGAAAAGTAATGGTAAGAACAGTGCTATAGTGATCAGTAATCTCAGTCTGTAACACAGCTGCCTGTACGTTGTTCATGTCGTTATATCGTATAATAAAGTGATCCAGGCATGACTTTCTAGATTTTGTTACCCTTGTTGGTTTATCTATACAATGAATGAGACCAGCACCTACTATACAGTTCAAGTATCTGTCAGTATAAGGGGAGTTTGTTTCAAGCAAGTCAAAGTTGAAATCTCCAGCTAAGATAATTATTTCGTCCTTATTCAAACTGTCAAGATAATGTTCTAAAGAATCCAAAAAAAGTTGAATGTTGCAATCAAACGTACGGTAGAGAGCCACGAGACAAAAAGTTGTATGACAAAAATTAAAGTAGAGTTTTATGCCGTACGTGTCACCTATAGGAATCTGTGATGCAGTAACTGACAACCGGTTATTGTAGTACACAACTACACCATCAGCCTTGTTACGCTGCTTATCAGTAAGTACAAAGTCAAACCCGTCAATGGTCCACCCCTCCTCACCCCCCCCCCAACCAACACTCTGTCAATATTATTATATATAGCGAAGGAAGATCATTTAAATAAATCAAAAGTTCGTCAACGTTTTTTGAAATACTTCTTATATTGCAATGGAATATTTTAAGTTTATCAACAGAACTACTACTAAAAAGAAATCTTTGTATTCAAAATATGATTCCAGTTCTAAACAATCGTTGTGGAAAAACAAAGAGTTGTCATCATTCTCACCCATTTATGCCGTTCAAGCCCAATCACCCGCCCGGCCGGTCTAAATATTTGAAAGTAATAAAAGTATATTTTATAAATGCGTATAGGTACCCTGGCATACACAGAAGTTTAATTAGCACTTAAATATTGCATATAATATGTTACTTATTTTTACTTCAGTAAGATGCATTTATATAAATCCATATTATTACAATGTAATTACATTAAAATGGCAAATTTCAACAGACGATTAAAAAGATTTCATAATTATTACATTTTAAAGTCTTTCAAATTTAAAGATTGCAGTCTTACATAGACAAATTTAGAAGTTTGTGAATTCTGAACATTAAGTTTTATCATAAAATAGTTTCTGGTTAAATAATAAAGATATTAAATAGTGGAAAGACAGACTACTGTAAATAAAGACATCTGTGTACATAAATTAAATAGTACTAAATGTATTTAAACTATATAATATTAATCTTAATTTCTTACACCTAGGCCTATGATGCGTATACCATAATAAACATAATAAGTATAATAAACAAGCGTATCCTTGTATAAGTTGCAGACAATTTATTACCAAAAACAGACAATGCAAATATATCAATACTAAAATAATTGAATTTATTTTTTCAATGTTTTACTCACTTAAAGAAAAAAAAAATATTGCAAATATGTAATTTAGAAAATATTTAATTGATTAGTAATAAATAGTTAGTTATATTCTGAATTTATAATCCGAAAAATACTGATATTAAATTTTACATGAAAAGAAAATTGTATATAAAATTTGAGCCTCTCTTACCTATTAGTAACTTGACTTTCTCATAGAAATTAAAATACAAAACCATAGACCAAACTAATAATAACTAATTACATCAATCTCATTGTCATACTTAATTTATCATTTCCTCGTATCTCATAATCACGAGATACATATCACGAGTATCTCATAATCATTTGTATTAATCACTTCTGCTTTATGACTTCAGACTTATTATATTTCTATAATACATAAACAGCATACATATCTAATCTTAGGCAATTAATAGTGTTGGAAATAGTCTCAGAAAGATAATTATGAGAAAAAAGAGATGACCCATTACTTAGTTCTCTAAATATTCTGACTTTGCGTAATTGCGTGTGTATACAAAGTATTAAAAACGTTTTGAATGTTAAGGTTAACACGTAGAGCTTTTAAAGATGTTAAGGTTATAAATAAAAATTATTAAGTACTTCAGACTTTGAAGTCCCAAAACTAAACATTACAGCAATATTAACTTCTTGTCACCAAAGTTTTACAATAATGTACTAAGTGATATTAGGGATAAACTCAGATTCAGTTTTATTGCAAAGATAAATCGTAAGTGGTTGTTTACAATAGTTGATCTTGAGAAAGAGTTTTTTAACATACTTCAACTCAAAATCAACCCAAAACCTTCCATCACCATTTATGTTATTATGCATTTATTATGATCCATAATATGATTTGATTATAAAACTGTAATTACCACCGCATTAGTTTAATTACTTAAATTGTCTTTATATGTTGGGAATTTATAAAGGAATTAAATTAAAATGCCGTACATTTTATATTAATAATTAAATTACTTTTAAGTACATCACACTAATGTATACTAGTATAATTGCGTATGCACGTGATCGAGCGTGATACGTGTATAATAAAGTTAAATGTGTTATAGTAATAATGTTTATTTATTATTGCTGTAAAACCGAATACCATATTGGTCTGTTTTATAAGATAATTGTGTGTGCTCATGACCTTTTTTACTAGAAAAAATCAGAAAATGTGAGTTTTAAATATTTTAATTTTATTACTAGCTGCTTTTTTGTATTCTTTTGGGGTTGTTGTTTGTTTTATGTTAACTTTAATTGTTTTATATCAGTTTATACAAAGTAAATCTCAGTCATTGTATTGTATTATGTTGTTAGAAAATAAATTCTATTGTATACCAGTACTACTCCATAACGCATCCTTAGTAAAATAATTCGTCTTTTTAATTTGTTGCAAGTAATTACAGATAAGCAGTAAGATATTTCTTAGGCTACCTAATATTGTTTTATTTTTTGTTTCGTTTTCTTTTTTTATATTATATTCATGTCAAGCACAACATGATATAAATAAATATTTTTGCCAAATAAATGTGAAATTTTCAAAGGGTAAGGAGCGTATTAAAGGAGGATATAATTTACAATTAAACTCAAGGACAAACAAGAGATTTGACTTAATATTTTCAGGTTCCTCAACATGTAAAACAAAAATAACCAAGATAGGTATATTCTACTCTCACATATTTGTCTCGTTTACATAGAACCATTGAAAATTAGGTCCAATAAATACTCATTTGTGTTCTCATAATTATACCCATTTTATAGTCTATTTTCTTAGACTGGTAGTGTAATCCGTTTAAATGTATAATGTATAGGATTTTTTCTCATTATATGCTACACAATAGACATTACTATTGATTGTATAAGGTATAATATAACAAAAATAATGATGATGATATGTCTAGGTAATAATGTTAATATCATCTCTCGATTCAAAAGTTTTACATTTGTTTCATCCATATGAAGTTTTTCAGTTTTCAACTTTCAATTTTTGCATGCAATAAAAAAATACCTTCTTAATTAATATAAAAATAATGTTATAATTAATTCTAATAAATGCAATAAGTATTCTCCCTTATCGAAGAATAAAGAAGCCTTAAGAAATTCGGGCAAATCTTAAAACACTTCTTAGATAAACACAGTAAATAGAATTAAATTAATGATTAGGCATTTTGATTTTACAGTTTATTGAAAACATATCACGCTTGACTGCATTTGGTTAGAATGCAATCAGTGAGATTTATTTAATATGATGAGATATATGGACCTTATAACATTAATAATACCAAATCATATACTGCAATGAACGATATATATATATATATATATTTGTGTTTTATCATTCCCATTGTCTTTCGTAAACAGAACAGTGCCAATAGAAATAGTCACGGCGGGCGCCTCAATGTTGAGGTTAGACGTTACATGTCCACAACAATGGTGGAATTTTTAACAAAGTAAATTTGTGTACTAACTTCACGTTACTTTATGTGTTAGTTGAAATAGCCTTTCACATTGGAGAGTTTATCCAAGAAGTCGGTGCTAGACATTCCTTGTCCTGAACATTCAAGATTGTGTACATTTCATAAGATGTTCAACTTGAGCAATAGTTCAATACCTTGATAAAGATATTATTCTAAAACATTAAGGAAGTATCATGGATATATGAAACCAATTTTCAAACCAATACTATATACCATTCCAAATAAATGTTTGGATACTTTCTTTGTGCTAAATACAGAGTTTTGAGAATTTCTTCTTTAACATTGATATTTTTTACAATTAAGGTCAATTAAGACTAACTTATAGATAGGAGTTTAACAATAAACTCTCAAACGTCATAATGAAATCTTAACCAGTAACACTCTTCTTGTAATATTTTTACTCCTAGCTCTTATGTTACTCTAGTTGGTCTTAATTATTTTTATTAAATGTATATACATGAAAAGAATATCTAAAATATGTATTCATATTTTTTTCCATGTTACTTATTTTATCAAGTATTTGTATCCTACTAGAAGAAAAAATTAACTATATCACATATAAACCAAAGTTTAAAAGATTTTAAAGTTCTACTCAATTACTGAAATAAATAGTAGAAACTTAAAATACTTTTGAGATAACATTTTTACAAAAATAGCTGACAAAATTTATGAGGTACTGATAAAATGAGTCGAAACTATTTCATTCATAAGTTACTCAATTTTAAAGTGTACAATATGTAAAACATTAATCTTAATAAACCATTCAGGAACTTATGATGCATTGGTTCGTATCATAGTAATAAAATTATAATTTTATAACATAATAAGACGTTTATGAAATAAAATACCACTATTGAACACAGTTAGTTGATAAATTTAAATTTAGCAGCCGTTATGTTAGAATTGGAGATGCAATCACAAAACTCAATCCTGTAATTATTATACTCTGAGTAGTATTATCAAAGGTCCAGCAAAATGCTGATACACGTTGAGCTTATCTATCACACCAGACAGGAAGTTCAGACATGTTACTAATGTAAAACCTACCTGTACTCAACGCGAGAACACTCGGTAAGTGAGTTTCGTCAGGAGACGAGAGCTAATTTCAATTTGTAAAAGCGCACTATCTTGTTTTTCATTAAATCAATAAAAGCATTTTTCTTTACAAAGAAACCAGTTATTAGGTGCACCAGTTTGGCGTATGGGAGAATTTTGAAAGAGTAAAGAATACCATTATCATTTTTAAAGTAAATATTTTTTGTTTTGCAAATGTATAGCCAAATATACAAATGCAGTTAATAAACTAGTATTATATTCTCGTTTAATTTGAATTCATAGTTTTTAGCTGATATGTTCTCAATTTACATATCTGCTGGTTATTGTTTGTTAATGTGTACTATAACATGACTTGTGAAAAATATTATAGTCGAATATCGCAAATCTTTTCAATCCCCACATATTTAGACGCAACTATAACTAAAACTAGTGGCACATCGGTGGATGATATCAAAAAAATGCGTGGGGGAGGGGTTTGTTTAGAACGTCTTCGTTCTTCGTAATTGAAATTTTTGGATCCCTTCAGACGAACATGACTCCAAATTTCAGGAGTCAAGTGTGCAACAGCATCAGATTTCAGATGCTGCACGTAAGAGCAAGGTGAACTGGAGTTAAACTCAATATTCACATTAAACAGCCTTTCCATAGCCGATTTATGTGTAATTTCACTCAGTTTAACAGCTGGCTGAAAAGTTCAATGCTTTACAACAGACATTAACTTGAAGCAATAAACGAAATACGATGGTCATACAATATGGTCATAAACATTTTCAAGTCCTATTTGTCCATCCATTCTTCCAATATTGGTATTTGGAAACTACAGAAATTCGCCGTTGCGGTGAATGTAAATTCATCTAGATCTTAAATGTATATGAATAATTAAAAAAAGTTATGTTAACTTGATTACTTTGTAAATGACTGATTTTATCTCTTTTAAATAAACTATTTCATGAAAAATTACTTCAAAATGATCAAAATTAGTTACTAAATTCATAGAAATGTAGCTGTGTCCCCATGTGACATTGTGTTAAAATTAAAAGTGCCCATAATGTTGATTAATCAACCTCCATCCTCATTAATTAAAACAATATTTAAAGGTCTTAGCTAGCAATTGTTTTAAAGAAATTCGACATTTTCAGTTTTTTCTGACAAAGTTTGATTAGTTTATTTGTTACTGAATTATAAGTTAAACATTATTTTAGCCACTATTTTATATCCACTAGTGAATAAAATAAATCAATTCGTGAAACTTTTAATTCCCGATCAGAAAAGAATTTTAATTATTAGTGGTGACTCATTCTTGGCTCAAGAAGTTAAGTATTTATTACGAAAAAGTAGGTACAAAATGGAATAACTAGATAAAGTTACCAAATTATTCATAAATCTAAAATAGATGTCAAGCAAAATGGAGTATAAATTATTCTCCAAATACCTTTAATTTATTTTAATGAAAGCTATTTTTAAACTCAAACTGCTAATTTTATTACACGTTTTACACGGATATTTAAAACTGTATTTCTTAAATAACTGTACTTTATTTCTCTGACTTTCATTTGTGTAATGATAGCATAATGTAATGGACCAAGGAGTGTGTTTATACATCAACGCCGTTGGTAGTAAACATAATAACTTCAGTTGCAATCGTGCCTCCTAGATTTATGCTGGAGTTTCCTTGCCCTATAAAATTGGGGGTTGTTTTAACGAAACAAATTACTGTAAATCGAGTTGTTTTAGGGTGAAACAGATTTTTACAACTGGAAATCAACAAAAGTTTCTGGGATTTGGCAGTAAAATGGCAGACGTTTTCTGTATGCAATTGTACATTAAGGATTCCATCCTTCTATAAACATACTAGTTTCATGTATGTTCTATCGATATGGTTTACATTTTGCACGTAGACCCAAATAAATAATATTTTAAAGTAAGAATTGGGCATGATAGGTGACTGGAATATTGAATGGGTTGTTTCAAACAGGGCTTAATGAGCAAATATAGTAGCCGGCGCTAAAGTAGTCCGATAATATTTGAGATCGCCGGTGACCACCATTTGTTCCCGCTATGACGTAACTATGGTCACACACTGCCTGTTTTATTTACACGTTGTTTGAAAAATAGATTATTAATAAATCAAATTTGCTTAAGTTGTGCGCTGATGATGTATTTTATTGCAACAGAATATTAAGGCGGACTACTAATTATCCATACACGTAGAACTTGGAACACTGTGTACTGAGGGGAGTGGAGGGGGAAGGAAATCAGATACACCTACACCCATCGAACTGTTTTTGTGCGGGCTGGTATAACAGATTGCAATTCATTAATGTAACTTATTTATTTTATATTAAAATGGCCTTACTCATATTTCACAGATTTAAACTAAATAGTTCCTGCAATATTTCCTAACTACCTGAAATTCGAAAATGAACCGCACATCAAATTTTGGATTTTATTTACTTACGCTGACCCCTCACTGTCAAAGATATCGACTAAGTAAGTCCAGAACATCGTAAGAGCCGTATATAAAGTGCTAAAACTAATCAATTAACTGGATTCTTGTAATAAATCTTACTACTTATGACGTGTATGTACTTCATTACCAAAATGTTAACACATTATCTAAATTTTAAGCGGATCAAATTAATAATGAACCCTTGTTAAAGCAAAAGCTCGAGCTTCCTTCTACAGCAGCTATGATCAGATGAAGGAGGGCACATCGTCCTGTTCAAAGTTTACTATATCAAACACAATTACATAATATATAAAAATTCTCTCTGTTCTATACTTTGCTGGTGGCAAATTCTGTCCTGTACATGTTGGTATTGAATTATGGTGAAAACTGTCATATAATTAATAATTATTTTGAATGATCTACTACACCTTTTAATACAGATAAAATAAAAATTTCATAATGCAATCCTAATTGTGGGATGAATTTATTGTTCCCATAAGTTATGTTTACTATAGGACTACTAATAAAAAAATGAAGAAATTATTGAAACAGGAAATCTTATGCGTTAAGAAAAAACGAACAGGAACTGAGATGAGATGAATAGCGATTCTTGGGGAATCATATGAATACCTTTATTTGTTAAAAATATGTTGATGAAGATTGCCATTTTCTAGGGAAAATTGTCAGAACATAGCATCCCACGGTCTAAAATATTTAAGGTTACGCAAAGCAACATTTTTCTGGGCTATTCAAGGACATATTTTCAAAATTCTTGGTTAACAGGTTGCCCCGGAGGAAAAGAACACCATCGTCTAAAATTCAGAACGAGGTTAACTTCTAACTAAATACTCTAAAACTGCATTATGCCACCAAACAAATGTGCTCTTGATAATGAACGTTTCCTGTACATTTTTTACAACTTTTGAATAGTAAAACAGCCAGATTTACCCACCCGTACACAACATTTAATAAATTATCATTGTTCCAAAATACTCTATTCCATTTTAAAACACATCAAAAGACTTCACTTACTATGCTCTAAGGGGCCACGTAGTCACCTAATAAACAAATCGTTTACCGGAACTCTGAGTAATAAGAAGGTTGCAGTGTTGCCGGATAGCTCTTAGGTAACCTTTTACTTCTACTTTTAGAAGTTCTCTAATAACAATATAATAAATTAGTATTTATATTGTAAGGGTACAATGGTAATTACAAACTATATAAAATATTGGAATACAATATAAAAATGCAATGAGTAACAAACACTAAATTCATGTTAATGGTATTAACTAAATGAAAACGTTTTATGACAGTCATATTTGGATAACTATGTCATTATAGTGACAACTGGTGAAGCATGTCAATAATACCAAAAAATAACCTGAAGTAAAAGTAAAATGTTCAGTAATTGGCTGAACTGTATGTATTCCACTAGAGTGATCAAAGGAAAGATTATAGATGGTGTAGAAATATCGTGTAAATTTAGAATTTATTTTATAAAAAAGATTAATTATTTATATTTTAAGTATCTAAACTCTTTTTAGTTAACATTCCAAAAACTATCTACGAATGGTGATTATTATATAACTAGGCACTAAAACAGTTATTATAATATGTAATAATATATTTAAAAAATATTATTGATGGCTTTGTTAAAATTACGACTAAAAATTGTACAGCGTGTTACAGTCACTCACAATTTTATACGATATTCTACTTAAAACATCTTTAAATTTCAATAACAATATTCAACGCGCAATACGAAATAAAGAAAAGGAAAATGTTGTTTAGCCGGTGTCATTAGGAAGATACGTTCAACTGAATGTGCGCTCTCTCTTCAGTGAAAGGCGGAGCTTTCAGACGTTTTACTTTTGTTGAAAGCTATGAACGCTTTACTTAGAAGAAAACGGTTAGTTTAGCAGTGCTCTTAAAAGTACATTTTACCTTTTCTCTCTCAATCTAATTACACTTTTGATTTAGATTCCTCCTTTTTATAGTTCATCAAACTACTCGGATTTCAGTGAGGATAATCCATTCTCTATTTTCACGTATTCGTTCTATTCCATCATTAAACTCACAGCTTATTAGCTGAACTCTAGCGAAGATTATCACTCTAGCAGCTGGATAAGTTTATTTCTCTCTGCCCAGATGATATCTAGAGAACGAAAATACATTTAGACTTCAGCTTTTGCATAAATATTTTTTTCTATATAGATAACATTGAGTTCGATTTTGGTACTGGTAACATGGTATTAAGTTTTACATTGGTCTTATGGGACTACCATGATGGCAACGGGAAAAACACAGGATAATTAATATATGAAGTAACTGAGCAATACAATTACATAACAGTTTACCACGTGACGTAGTGACACATGTAACCTAGTTATGGCATAAGATATCTGGGGGAAATATTGCATTGGAAGACATGCAGTTTTATATGCTGTACACTAAAATGTTTGTTCTGTGTGACTGTCGATCTGTAGGACATCTCAAGATTTGAAATGAGCTATAGACTTGAAATTTTGCATTCAACCTAAGCGAGCCAGTCACGTAACACATGGCGTGTCGTAATCCTAGCTTATATATTTTTCTTTTCTATGAGATTTAATCATTTTCTCTGACTAGTTTAGATTTGAACAATTTAAATAGCTGATATTAGTACCAGGATCGTGTACATCATCCCGAAAGTGTATGATACTCTGTAGTTTTAAATTAAAAACCTCTTTGATATTATGAGAAATAATTATAATAACTAAATTTTAGTTTCAAAAATACAGTTTTGTTTGTCCCTAGAAGTAAACAGTGTAACTTAAAAAAACACCGCTCTTACAAAAAGTGGGAAACAAAGTTTGTTGGTGTAAACTTCCTCTGAGTGGAATCTTTGTACCCGTGTTAAACTTTCCACTCCTACTCACTCGTACTACTTACAGGGAGGCGATGTTGTGGAAAGATTATGTAAATACGAAATGCTTTGATTTATCAAAACATATATCTTTAGTGTGTAAATATTTAAGATGTTACCCAGACTTTATTTGAAGTACTGTGATTTAAACAAAAATGTGTATGTAAAGAATTTAAAGACTAAAAGATACTGGAATTGATTTATAACTTTATTTTAGGGTGATGCCAGTGAAAGACTGACAAAGCTGGGAATTCTCACTAAGGTATTAAAAAGGGCCATTCATTAGAATCTTTAGTGTTGCGCCAATCTATATAAGTTGTTAGGTCTCGACGACGGATCGCTTTATTGACAATCTATCAGTGACATTACTCAGTTAATTTTTATACTGTCTAGACGCATTGTATGAAAAATCGAGTTCGATTCATTAAGATAATTCTAAAAATTTCAAAAAAGCGATAGTATCGATTTGAGAAAAAAAACTGAATTTAAAAATATAAATGTAGTTGGTTCGTTCTGAATGAAATCAAATTCTTGGTATTCAATGTTTATAACACAATATTTTTTAATTAAAAAACAAAATTTACTATAGCAAGAACAACAAATTATACAGTGAGTGTTGAAATAATAATAATAATCTAAATAGTTTTTTACAAGTTTTATAAAATTCAATTTACTTACCTTATTCAGTTACCTTATTACTAGGTATACATTACACGTATTACAATATATTTTATGCAATTTTAGGCCATGTAGAATTTATAACACAAAAGACCTACTTGAACGATAGAGAGTAATTTATTTGTATCGTTAGTACAAAGGATTATATTCACTCATTCATTTTACGAAGCTATGTTTGAAATGTATTTACTTTAATATCATCGACGGTATCAATATTTATCCTAGGGTGCTTATTTTTACGAAAGGAGAGTGGTAAATGTGTAAATTCCAACATTATTTCGCTAACGGAATTAAAAAAGATAAACATAAAATGGGCAACAAACCGATAAATAACTTAGAAACTCAAGCGAACGACATGCGAGTACGGTGTGACGAGGTGGGAAATTTACGTTTTAATGACTTTCAAAATTCGGGATGACGTTTCAAAATTCTCGCGGATTTAGCTTTCTAAGCCTTAGTTTCATATGCTTTAGAAATTAGCCGTTGTTAAAAATATTTAAACAGGAATTGAAACCACACCTATAAAGCAGCATAAGGCAATTTATACTTTAAATAAACAAATAAGCCATTTAATTTTTAACAACAAATAACTCAGACTCCAGTCTTGCACGAATTAAAATTTGCGTTACTCATTGCCATTTTTCTAACGAGCATAACCATTTAATGAGTGAATAAAAAACTTTAATTAATACATGCTAAAAGTTATTTACTTTTAAGTCAAACTTAGAAACATAATATTCATGTTCCAAAGGTGAAATATAAAAGTAAAAATTTTGCATGAATACTTTTAGAAGTTAAAATGTGTAACTTAGTTAAGCAGTGGAAGTAGTTATATTAGTAGTGATAAAAAATGAGGAAAGTGTTTTATCGATATGGCACAAATAATATAAGTGCCCATACTTTGTTGGCACGGAAGGACTCGTAGAATTGAAGTTTTTTTCAATGATCATTACTAATCCCTGGACTGCCCGTAAACATGATTATGGCACATTAAAGTATCCATGAGAACGTTATTTTTCATAGAAAGTGCGCGAAAAAGGGTGGAATTCTAGTTCGATAAAAAACTTTTCAATGTATTGTTTATATCAGTAAGACTTGTTATTAATTAATTCCTGAAAAGCGCTTTTGGATATTTTCCCTCTTCCTGACACCCGGCCGGTGTTTCGTCAATAGTATTTATTATGTTTGAAGTAGAAAACCATTCACGTTCCTAACTTCCTCAATTTATAAGCCAATTTAATTCTACCACATTTAATATTTATTTAACACGTGTTAAGCCGAGATTGATCAATATGAATGATCTTCTAAGCCAAACGTTTTCCTTGTACAATATTAATGTCACGAAAGGTGAGTCTGTGATTGGTTAATTTTGGTCCATTTAATATACTTTCAATGGCAATAGTGATAAATGATATAAAATACATATTTCTTTGTGAATGTGTGAGTGTGTAAATTTATTTCAGTCCGTTAATATACTTGTTAGTGGGATATTTAACAAGCAATTCGAGTGCAAACTTATGTTTACAAAATTATAAAATATCGGTAGAGCCTTATATTGATATTTACCACATACTCTATATTAAGGTTTGTTGAAATTCCTCTATTCCGTACGCCTTACAGTTATCCCTGTGTTTGAGCGAAATCCTGTCTGTGGCTGGATCACTTTCCTATCCGCTTTATATTATACAGTACTTACTTTATCCCTTACTCTATCTCAAACGACCGTCTTTCGTTTAAAAAAGGAAAGTTATAACGTAACCCATTTAGTTTTCACAAAATCAATTGATATTGTTAAGAGATAAAACAAATCTTATGTTAAAAATAAAAACTCAATTGAAAAATGGTAATATTTTGAAGATAGTTGTTCTTTTTTGTGCAGTTATTAAAGGCCTTCTTATGAAAATAGAAAACGACAGTTTTACTCATAGATACACCTTACAAAATATAACTCATGGAGAGAAGACTTTTAGAATACAAAAAGTTGCACCCTCATTAAATTTCTGTTTGGTGTTGTATACCCAGTGTGGATCGTTTGCATCAGTCACTATCACTATGCAATTACCCCCCAATAGTATACAGAGAGTTACAGAACTAATATTACATAGTGATACAAATCTATTACAATTGTATCAATATAATTAGCTCAAAATTCTGTTCATCCCAATAAAATAGATTTCAGTTTATTTGTACATATTAGTTATTTGTTACAATTTTGCTTTTATAACTGAGGTATCGACAACAAATTCTGCAAAAGGCTTCGTTTTCGTATAAGTAGAGTCCGATGACACAAACTCCACCGTTCTTGACAAGTTTTACTTTGATCTTGTAGGTAATTGTGAAGTCATCAACATGATCATAGAATGAATACATTTGTATAGTATATTAAAAACACATGTATCCTCACTATAAGAAATATATCTCCAGAAAGATGTAAGTGGCATGGCTCTCTGTACAATTCTCCAAAATAAATGAGTTATAGACATGAAGTTGTTTATGAAGCCGGTTATGCGACATTTTTCTGGTGCATTCCTACCTTATTATAATGTTTATATTGAAGCCGATTTTTACCTTTATAAATCATTTATTAATATAATACGCAATATTTAAAAACTCTTTAAATACTGGATATAATAATACACATTCGGGAAATACAATTACCACATATTTACACGTAGAAAACCTTTCAAGTTGTTTGAAAATCTTTAAAGAAGCAATAGTGAATAGAAACAAGTGTGAGATTTATAACATGAAAATTAAAGAAATAAGTATCTGGAAACAGACATAACTTATGGAGATTGACACGAGAGTGCCTTTAACAGAAGTGTGGAGACTGGGTTGAGATAACTGCTTCTGAAAGTTTCTCCGAATCCCATCTTTATGTAAACGTGTTTCACTGTGTTGAGTAGCATTTGTGGTGCTTTCATTGCAAAAGGGGTAGTTTTGGTACAGGTACGTGAATTTTATTATTGCATGTTGAGTATCATGGCAACAGTTTTAATTTTCTGAACAGTTTTTTACTGTACGGTTGAAATGACATGGCACGACACTTCTACCCAATCCGTTCTTTTTCTTACTAGACATTGTATTTTACTATTTCCATTCCATAAGCGAGTCTAAAATTGGTTGTGATTTATGTTTCTGCGGATTAACTGAATTGAGAGTCACCATAAATTAAAATTAGACATTTTTTACAGATAAATTGTAACATTCATACTGTATAGATACATAGATAGATATAGATAGATATCTTTATTGATCTTTAAACATTTACATGCAATGGATCTCGTCACAATATGATGCAATTAAAATTTGCGAGTTAAAACAGATCAAGAATTACATTAAAATAATTATATATATACATTACATATAAACAATGGTAGTCAATCTTGCAGTAAACTCATAGTTAAATCACGGGCATAATACCGTTCAATCAAAGTGATAGCTAAAAGCAATAGTTAAAAAGTGAGTTAAAAAATAAATATTAAGTTAAAAAGTTAAGTAGACTAATAGCAATGTAAAAAAAACAAAACCTGCAACCCAGTGTAAGACATTAATTTAACTTAACATGCGAACGTTAACATGGAAATATGATACTTTTAAAATGGTAACATAGGCAAAAAATAATCAAAAATAAGCTACAGTTTTATACAGAAATTATTGAAACAGGAAATCTTATGCTTTAAGAAAAAACGCACAGGAACTGAGATGAGATGAGTAGCGATTCTTGGGGAATCATATGAATAAATTTATTTGTTAAAAATATGTTGATGAAGATTGCCATTGTCTAGGGAGAATTGTCAGAACATAGCATCCCACGGTCTAAAATATTTAAGATTACGCAAAGCAACATTTTTCTTGGTTATTCAAGGACATATTTTCAAAATACTTGGTTAACAGGTTGCCCCGGAGGAAAATAACACCATCGTCTAAAATTCAGAACGAGGTTAACTTTTAACTAAATACTCTAAAACTGCATTATGCCACCAAAAAAATGTGCTCTTGGTAATGAACGTTTCCTATACATTTTTTTTCAACTTTTTAATAGTAAAACAGCCAGATTTACCCACCTGAACACAACATTTAATAAATTATCATTGTTCCAAAATACTATATTCCGTTTTAAAACACATCAAAATTCACTTATCATGCTCTAAGGGGCCACGTAGTCACCTAATAAACAAATCGTTTACCGTATCTCTGAGTAATAAGATGGTTGCAGTATTGCCGGATAGCTCTTAGGTAACCTTTTACTTCTAATTTTAAAAGTTCTCTAATAACAATATAATAAATTATTATTTATATTGTAAGGATACAATGGTAATCTAAAATGTAAAAGTAACAAACACGAAATTCATGTTTATGGCATTAACTAAATGAAAAAGTTTTATGTATGTCATATTTGGATAACTATATCATTACAGTGACAACTGTGAAGCATGTCAATAATACTTAAAATAACCTGAAGTGAAAGTAAAATGATCAGGTCTATTTAGCTTTCATGTATTTCACTAGAGTGATCAAAGGAAACATTTACAGATGGTGTAGAAAATATCGTGTGAGTTTAGAATTTATTTTATAAAAAAGATTACTTATTTACATTTTAAGTATCTAAACTCTTCTTAGTTATCATTCCAGAACCTATCTATGAATGGTGATTATTATATAACAAGACACTAAAACAGTTATTTTAATATATAATAAGATATTAAAAAAATAGTATTGATGGCTTTATTAAAATGACGACTAAAAATTGTACAGCGTGTTACAGTCACTCACAATTTATACGATATTCTACTTAAAACATCTTTAAATTTCAATAACAATATTCATCGACAACAATACGAAATAAAGAAAAGGAAAATGTTGTATAGCCGGCATCATTAGGAAGATACGTTCAACTGAATGTGCGCTCTTTCTTCAGTGAAAGGCGAAGCTTTCAGACTTTTTACTTTTGTTGAAAGCTATGAACGCCTTACTTAGAAGAAACGGTTAGTTTAGCAGAGCACTTAAAAGTGCACTTTACCTTTTCTCCCTCAATCCAATTGCACTTTTGATTTAGATTACTCCTTTTATAGTTCATCAAACTACTCGGATTTCAGTGAGGATAATCCATTCTCTATTTTCACGTATTCGTTCTATTCCATCATTAAACTCACAGCTTATTAGCTGAACTCTAGCGAAGATTATCACTCTAGCAGCTGGATAAGTTTATTTCTCTCTGCCCGGATGATATCTAGAGAACGAAAATACATTTAGACTTCAGTTTTTGCATAAATATTTTTTCTATATAGATAACATTGAGTTCTATTTTGGTACAGGTAACATGGTATTAATTTTTACATTGGTCTTATTTATAATCATGATGGAAACGAGAAAATCACAGGATAATTAAATTTGTGAAATAACTGAGCAATACAATTACATAAAAGTTTACCACGTGACGTAGTGACACATGTAGCCTAGTTATGCATAAGTATCTGGGGAAATATTGCATTGGGAGACTTGCATTTTTACATGCTGTACACTAAAAATGTTGGTTCTGTGTGATTGTCGGTCTGTAGGTCATCTCAAGATTGAAATGAAGACTTGAAATTTCCCATTCTACCTCAGCCCATCACGTGACACGTGGTGTTTCGTAATCCTAGCTTGTATATTTTTGTTTTCGATAAGATTTAATCATTTTCTCTGACTGGTTTAGATTTTAAACAATTTAAAAAGCTGATATTAGTACTAGGATCGTGTACATAATCCCGAAAGCGTATGATACTCTGTAGTTTTAAATTAAAAACCTCTTTGATATTATGAGAAATAATTATAATAACTAAACTTTAGTTTCAAAAATTCACTTTTGTTTATCCATAGAAGTAAACAGTGTAACTTAAAATAACACCGCTCTTACAAAAAGTGGGAAACAAAGTTTGTTGGTGTAAACTTCCTCTGAGTGGAATCTTTGTTTATACCCGTATTAAACTTTCCACTCATACTCACTCCTACTACTTACAGGGTGGCGCTGTTGTGGAAAGATTATGTAAATACGAAATACTTTAATTTCTCAAAACATATCATATCTTTAGTGTGTAAATATTTAAGATGTTTCCCAGACTTTATTTGAATTACTGTGATTTTGACAAAAATATGTATGTAAAGAATTTAAAGACTAAAAGATACTGGAATTGCTTTATAACTTTATTTTTGGGTGAAGCCAGTGAAAGACTGACAAAGCTGGGAATTATCACTCAGGTATTAAAAAGGGCCATTCATTAGAATCTTTAATGTTGCGCCAATCTATATATGTTGTTAGGTCTCGTCAATGCATCGCGGTATTGACAATCTATCAATGACATCACTGTGTTAATGTTTCTACTGTCTAGACGCATTTTGTGAAAAATCGAGTATGATTAGTTAAGACAATTCTAAACTTTTCAAAAAAGCGATAGTATCGATTTGAGAAATAAAACTGAATTCGAAAATATAAACATAGTTGGTTCGTTCTGATTGAATACAAATTATTGGTATTAAATGTTTATAAAATAATATTTTTAATTAACAAAAAAATTATACTATAGCAAGCAAAACATTATACAGTAAGAGTTGAAATAATAATAATCTAAATAGTTTTTTTACAAGTGTTATAAATTCAATTTACTTACCTTATTCAGTTACCATATTACTAGGTTTACTTTAACACGTACTACAATATATTTTATGCAATTTTAGGTCATGTAGAATTTATAACACAAAAAGACCTACTTGAACGATAGAGAGTAATTTATTTGTATCGTTAGTACAAAGGATTATATTCACTCATTCATTTTACGAAGCTATGTTTGAAATGTATTTACTTCTATATCATCGGCGGTAGCAATATTTATCCAAGGGTGCTTATTTTTACGAAAGCAGAGTGGTAAATGTGTAAATTCCAACATTATTTCGCTAACGGAATTAAAAAAGATAAACATAAAAATTGGCAACTAAACCGATAAATAACTTGATGACGTTTCAAAATTCTCGCGGATTTAGCTTTCTAAGCCTTTGTTTCATATGATGTTTGTTTATTATTTCCATCTGTTGGAAAAATATAGCTTAGAAATTAGTCCTTATCAAAAAGATTTTAACAGGAATTGAAACCATACAATATAAAGAGTGAATACATATAAGACAATTTATACTTTAAATAAACAAATAAGCCATTTAATTTATAACAACAAATAACTCCAATCTTGCACGAATTAAAATTTGCGTTACTCATTTCTAGTTTTCTAACGAGCATGACCATTTAATGAGTGAATAAAAAACTTTAATTGATATATGCTAAAATTTATTTACTTTTAAGTAAAACTTAGAAAAATAATATTCATGTTCCAATAAATTTATAAGCCCGTTTAAATTCTACCATATTTAACATTTATATAACACGTGTTCACCTGAGATTGATCAATATGAATGATCTTCTAAGCCAAAATTTTTCTTTGTACAATATTAATGTCACGAAAGGTGAGTCTGCAATTGGTTTCATTTCGTCCATTCATATACTCTCAGTGGCAGTAATGATGAATGATACAAAATATATATTTCTGTGTGTATGTGTGATTGTGTAAATTTATTTCAGTCCGTCCATCTACTTGTTAGCGGGATAGTTAACAAGCAATTCGAGTGCAAACTTATGTTAAAATTATATAAAATATCGGTAGACCTTATAACGGGTAGAGACTTACATTGATATTTGCCACATACTCTATATTAAGGTTTGTTGAAATTCCTCTATTCCGTACGCCTTACAGTTATCCCTGTGTTTGAACGAAATCCTGACTGTGGCCGGATCACTTTCCTATCCGCTTTATATTATACAGTACTTACTTTATCCCTTACTCTGTCTCAAACGACCGTCTTTCGTTTAAAAATGAAAGTTATAACGTAACCCATTTCGTTTTTCACAAAATCAATTGATATCGCACAAGTATAAGAGATAAAACTACTATTATGTTAATGATAAAAACTCAATTGAAAAATGGTAATATTTTGAAGATAGTTGTTCTTTTTTGTGCAGTTGTTAAAGATCTACTTATGCACCCCTTCTTATGAAACTAGAAACGACAGTTTTACTCATAGATACACCTTACAAAATATAACTAATGGACAGAAGATTTTTAGAATACCCTTTTTAAATCCCTGTTTGGTGTTGTATATCCAGTGTGGATCGTTTTGCATCATACATTGTCACTATGCAATTACCCCACAATAGTATACAAAGAGTTACAGAACTAGTCATATTACATGGTGATATAAATCTATCACAATGTTATCAATATAATTAGCTCAAAATTCTGTTCATCCCAATAAAATAGATTTCAGTTTATTTGTACATATATCTAGACAGTAGTAAACTTAACACAGTAATGTTTGTAATCCCAATAAAATATATTTCAGTTTATTTGTCTATACTCGTTATTTGTTACAATTTTGATGTTTTAACTGAGTTATCGACAAGACATTCTGCAAAGGACTTCATTTTCGTATAAGTAGAGTTCGATAAAGCAAACTCCACTGTTCTTGATAAGTTTTATTTTGATCTTGTAGGTAATTGTGACGTCATCAACACGATCGTAGAACAAATATATTTGTATAGTATGTGGAAAACACATGTATCCACACTATAAGAAATATATCTCCAGAAAGATATAAGTTGCATGGCTCTCTGTACAATTCTCTAGAATTAAATGAGCTATAGACATGAAGTTGTTTATACAACTTCATCGAAGCCGGTTATGCGACATATGTTCTGGTGCATTCCTACCTTATTAAACTGTTAATATTGCAGCCGATTTTACCTTTACTCTGTAAATACTGGATAGAATAATACACATTCGAGAAGTACAATTACCACATTTATACACATAGAAAAACCTTTCGAGTTGTTTGAAAATTGTTATTTTAAGAAACACTAGTGAATAGAAACAAGTGTGAGATTTATAGCATGCAAATGGAAGAAATAAGTATCTGGAAACAAACATAACTTATGGAGATTGACACGAGAGTGCCTTTGAGTGTTTGAGACTGGGTTGAGATAACTGTTTCTGAAAGTTTCTCCGAATCCCATCTTTATGTAAACGTGTTTCACTATGTGGAGTAGCATTTGTGGTGCTTTCAGTGCTTTTATTGCATGTTGAGTATCATTGCAACAGTTTTAATTTTCTGAACAGTTTTTACTGTACGGTTGAAATGAACATGGCACAGCACTTCTACTCAATCCGTTTTTTTATTCTTACTAGACATTGATTTTACTATTTACAAGCTTTAAGTGAGTTTAAAATCGGTAGTGATTTATGTTTTAAACAGTTTTACTACATTAAAAGTCACAAAATGAAAATTAAACATTTTCAACAGAGATCCTGTAAATATTAATATTTTAAGTATATGTATATGCTAGAAATTATGAACATGTAATCACTAAAGTAAAATTTTTAGAAAGAATTCATTTACAAATAGCTCCAATACCAATACACGCGTTGAAGCTGCCAGATATTGTTGCTGGTGCAGTGGCGATCACATTTTTGTTGGCAAAACTTCAGTAGTATTCTGAAGAATAGTTATGGCAAAGGAATATGTTATAGAAATATGTTTGGGTGTTGGAGGTTGTAAAACTTTTTATGCTGACTAATGCAAAAATATAAACTTCTACTCAAATATCTATAAACAAAACGTATCTAAAAGGTGTCTATTGCAAACAGTATTGAACGCTTGTGAATTAGATCCTTTTGTATCCATTACAATAAATCGGTACCTGACACTATACCATTGTTTTTTAAGACAGTCTTCTTGTTGTTTGAAATTTATATGCGATTGTTTTAAACAAACAATCATGCCTGTGGAACATATAAATGGCATCATTTAGGTAGATATGTAAGAGAAACAAATAAATTAAAAGTCAGTTAAATGTATTGGTTGAATAATTCACCATAAATTTACAAGCTTTATTTTAAATATTTTATATACATAAATCACAGAGAGATGATAAAATTTAAGTATATAAAAAAGGACTGGTTTTTGTTTATATAAATCCCTTAATGAGACTGCATTATCAGCCCGCTGCAATATTTTCATTCTTATTTGTAATGTTTTTGTTTATCTCGAGAAGATGAGGTATATGTTATTATTTTTACAAACATCTATATAATATATAAAAAATAATTTCTTAAACACTATTCCGAAATCACTGATAATCTTTTTATAAAAAAGAGAGACCAATCTCATTTTAAAACTTATTTTGCCCATCCTCGTTGACCATTGGCCTGTGCTAAGATCTTATCAAATAGAATGAGGCGTTAAGTCGATAGAGTACGAGGTCGATGCTACAGTCACAGACAGGATTTGAACTTATATTTAATTCAGATACAAATCCGACGTCATAGGCTGTTCGTTATCGGATTTTCACTACAATATTAAAATAATTTTGGCAGATTAATTATTAATTTCTCATTGATTAAAGCTTGCTATTCTTCATATTTGTTTTACTATTTGTTTTTTGTTTATTTTGTTTTTGTTTTGTTATTACTTGTATTATTACTTGTTATATTTAATAATTTTATGTTGTTGTTTTTGTTAGATTGTTATCACTGTTATTGTTTCTTTCTTTCAGTTGATATTTAAATAATTATATATGTATACTACCCGCTTGTACTTTGGCTTGTTTGCCGTTGGAATGTATTAATAATAATAATAATACTCTAAGAGTGTCCAAACACGCACAGTAAGACTTCACTCACACCATTTAAGTGGCCACTTGAAACTTACCACAAGTTAGAGATCCTAATGGCCACTTACCCAGTTCGCACCAAACATGTAACTTTGGCCATTAACATGTTCACGACGACTTGTACCGCATCGGATACACGCGATCTTTCACAACTGCTGTCGTGTACGCAATCGGGCTTTTGTACAGCGAGTTTTGCGCCCGATGGGGTACACGTTGCTATGCATTTCATGATTGCGTTTTTATTGTTTACCTGTCTTGGTAGTTTGATCAATTTCATCCCGTGTTCATATAAATACCTCATACTATCGTGGATTCCGCTGAGTGAACGATTGCTTTATTTTTATTGTAAATTATTTTTTTAGGTTCCTCTTGTGTTTACACAGAGATAAATTTAAAAAATAATGAAATAATTGTTTTTAGTAAAATTGCGAATACTACATACCTTCATCGTCGCTATACTTAGACATATGTATATTTATTATTATTATTAATCGTTTGTAACAAGAAATGAGCAGACAAGGTTTTTAAGATTAAAATCACAGGATGGCACAAGAGTATACTCCATTTGAAGATATTCCCACACAGGCTGCAGTCGACAAATTTAAACTGAAGAGAAATTTAAAAATAATACGATATATTTTATTACGAAAATAAATTTAGGTATTTGTATTTTCTTATCTGATTGAAAATAAAATAGTGATAATGAAAACTACAACTTGATTAATATAAATGTAACAGTTATAGCTAGATAATTGTTTAATGATGGAAGCTTTTTAGTGTACATGGAGAATTTCAGATTGATTTTAGATAGAAATCAGAGTGATTAATAAATATAAAATTGTATTTTTAATAAAGAAAATTAATGGATAATAATCAAATTATTATACTCGTACTATTAGCACTAATTACATTCAGTAGAGGAAACTGCAACACTTACTCGTTATGGAAGCATCTTTTCATTACCCTAACATGTTAAGTCGTTAGATGTAATGAGCAAACCTCATGCTGCCTACATTTAGGCTTCATATATTCCAAACTATCGACGTTACAATATTTTTACACTGTACAGTTACATATAAATATTATGTATTTAAATTCTAAAGGTTTGTATTATGTTTATTGAATTTTAGCGACTTTAAATTGAACTTAATATTAACTTACTTGATAAAAGAAATTAATACATTTTGTTTGAAGTGTAGACTTTAAAGTAAAAGATTATTCAATTTACGTTCCATGTATACCTTAAGTTTACCTTTAATTTTAGAATAAACTGTAATACATTTTTAATTTGCTTTAATTTTGAGGTTAGCAATAGCGGTTTTATATTTAGTAGCAGATAGGTGTGTTTTTACGTTAAATAAAACATCGGTTACTAACTAAAGTATACTTTAACCTTATTATTTGTAAGAAATGTGTTTTGTTACTATAAATACATTTCCTTAATTTATTGCCACCATTTTCAAAATGAAGTATATAACAAAGTCACACAAGAAAGGAAAGAAAGAAAAATGCACTTAGTAGTAGATATTATTTTTTGGGTTCTTTCTTCAGACATTCTGGATTATTTTAATACATTATAAATGTCCTCATATTGTGAGTCAGTAACGAGCACAAGGAGGAAAAAAATAATCCTTATTATTGAACAAAGTCTATACTTTTTTATGTGTTTGGTTGGATACAGACCTTTGAAAGGAGAAGCCGATCCCCTTTTAAGCCTTGTTCTGTCCGTTCTCATGGGACTGACCTGTGCGAGGATCTTATCAAACTGAACAAGTGGGAGTTCCGATACAATACAAGGTCGATTATTCTAATAAAATGTGATTCGGCCACAGACAGAAGTTCAACCTGATACCTCTAACTCAGATTCACAGTCCAACGTCTGAGGCCGCTCGGCCATCGCATGCCCAAATATTATTCCGGAATATTATTTTAATTAACACAATTTCATAAAAAATAAACTAATATCGAAGCACAAAACAGAACGTATGTGGCATCGTACAGAAATAAATTCGGGACTTTCGACGCCGAAATCCTTAGTGATTTTTCTTGAATCAGGAGGAAAACTGTATACGAATTTTCAAGTAACAATTCTTGTCAAGAGTTATCATAAATGGACGGACAAATGGGAAAATAAATTTGGTTCTTTTTGAGACAAGAGGAACCCGAGGTTCAAAGATCTATGTAATTTTTATCAAGAGTTTTACAACGATAAACATATATACAGACTGGAGATCTGTTATATAATAAGTAACCGAATAACTACAACTTTAAAAACTACGCAATACATGCTTTTTCTAGACGCAATCCTGACGATCCCATCCGAAAACTTGCGGTAAACAAGTTTACCTTAATTTTAAATTCGTTATGTATGCGAGGGCTTGTATATGTAATCCTGCCTTTAATATATGTAAGACTGAGCGAGGAAGCAAAGATTACATAGAAATTTCCAGTCAATTAACTTCAAGATGAATCAAATTCGAGTCATTAACTTCTGAAAACTGTTGATATTTATGTCACCCGTCCTTGTATTTTGGCCTACCGTTGTTCATTGCATTGTCTTTTAATAAAAGTTTGTTATCACGGAAACCTTGTGAATTACACTAACACTAGTTAAGTAAATGACTCACAAATATGAAATTTCTGTTAACAGAAGTTAACAAAAAGTTAACATTTGTGTTGCATATTGTGTATTTAACTCATTGCAGAGTAAACAGCGTGCATCAAAACAGAATCTAGTTTTGCATTAACTGGCCAGGTGGTGGAACAATAACATTGCACAATAATAACGTTGAATAACGTACCACTCCATTAAAATCTCACCGGAAATATTTTACTAATTTACGAGTTTTTTTCATATCAAGACAAACAAAAATTGTAACATAAATAAACAAGAGTTAAAAGTTATTAGTTTATTGTCCTTCTGCATAAGTGTTTTTCTTAGGTTTGATTTTGTGTTTCAGAAATCAGTAAAGATGAAACACAAATATGGAACAATTATTCTTCTTGAAGTCTAAAATTAGTATAACAATTAATATTATATTATCATATCAAGATGGCAGATGGTTGAAGTTTATAAAACTCTGGAGGGTACCGAAAGAATAATAAGATAATGAAAAATATTTAAAGCATAATAAAAGTTGCATAATCAAATTCCAAATACTTTGAAATAAAAAAATAAACCTATAGTAAATATATGCTGTGCAAGCTTTTTATTTTATACAAAATATTTTTATGATTGGATCTCGAAACTTGTATTAGTCTACACCAATTTCATAAAATTATTAGATTATTTGAGACGGCAGAAAAATTTAACTATTACACATTGAAGCTCTTAAATTACTTTTGAAATAAATAATAAAAACTAAAAACACATAGATATAGTCACACGGTATAACTAAACATTTGTGATACATTTTTTTATTATATCGCTCTTTGTTTTAACACAAATAATAAGTTCACAAAATATTTCTGGAGAGTTGGTATACATCCTGTATATACTTATATAAATATCTAAAATATATCTGTTATATTCAAAATAGTCTTTTTCAGTGAGTTAAACGGTGGATTAGCGCAAAGATGTGGTTTAGATTTCATTAGATTCCGTATAGATTCGTCCAAATCTAATTCGAGTTATATTAGGAAATTTAATTTAATTTGTTATAAAACATGGTTAACGGAAGTGCAATGTGACACATACAAAGAAACATACAGTAATGTTACTAATTGCTTTAATAATTGTCACAAACGTGCAAACACTGCAGTAACAGTAGGCAAATAAATACAGTATGTCCAAAACGTTACGACACACTTTTAATTGCTTATACCTAATCTATTATACACCGTTAGGACTAAGAAACAAATGTAAATTAAAACAGCCGTTTATAAATTGTTGTAATAATCGATTTCGCATTATTGTGTCATTTAGTAATGTGTGGGTAACAATTTTACAAAAAGAGTAACATGGCATTTAAAATTTTTATAGTTTTGCAGTTTTGTAAAGAAGATTTTAGTATATTTTTGCGGCTAGCAAGGTTTAATACATACATAATGAAGTAAAACTATTTAATTAAGGCATTGTTTAATCCTATGTTAACCTCATAGTTCTTGTGCTGTATATACCTTTGCACTTACAGGTATTATTTTGTTTCAAACCTAAACTAATTCACTGCTGACATTATTCTTGGTATGATATGTTTAAAAAATGTATATTGAAGATGGTTAAAATAAATTTATATTCAGTTTTAAAATACTTTCAAATGTACTAATTGTTCAAGTAGCATTTTTTTATGTATATGTCATATTTTATAAGTTCATAACTCGCTTCTACAATTAATTCACTTCTTATATGCGAGAATACTGATTTTTAGAAGTAAGCTATTTAAGTTAAGATTTATTCCTTGTTTGTGTTTTAACATAGGATACACTGAAAAAACTACAAAACCACATTTTTAATAACTATCTAAAGACATTAAAAATAGTATTGTTTTGAAAACTTTTTAAAAGTCGAGTTAAGGTCTGGCTTTCCACAAGTGAGTAGGTTTTTAAATGACATTATAGGTTGAGATGTCTTGTTTCTTGGCACGTTATTTTATTTAATAGTGTATAGACATATTTTAATAGTTAGTAAAAACATATAAGTATACAAGTTCACATTTGAATTTGTAGTATTGCATAATATATGTATAGTAATAGCATTTCAATTACAATAAATTTATTGTATATGAACACGATTCTGTATGACGATTGCATATTGTGTCATAAATGCATTGGTTGTAGCTACATTTAAAAAATACAATATTTTATATTATTTACTATTTATTATTATATTTTCTTGTATTTTATATTTCCATGCAAAAATTGAATTTGTCTTATATATAAACAGCAAGCTGCTGGACCTTAAAGGCGTAATTAAATGTTTTTGTGTATGCTGGACTGCTTTAATAGTTGTAACAAAATAATTACCCCGATTACGCTGCAGGTAACAGTAACCGGGTTATTATTATTCCTGAAAGTTAAGTTATTTCTATACCGTTTTTGATAAAGGACGAAATTAATCTTATCCATATTAATATATTATTATTATATTTACTCTGGATGGTCATAAAACGCACAACCTTATGCGTAAAATAATTCAAACAAATCTATATACTTAACCGTAAGGGAATAATTTAAAAAATGTACATCCCCTTTACCACTGCTATGCAAAAATCATTCCATAAAATTTCGTTCATCAAATTAAAATTAAACTAACCTGTTTATGGGTTGCAGTATTTCTTTTTGAATTCAAAAGAAACTTTTCTTGTCAGAGTTTTTATTTTTTTTTAGGAAAGCTAAAATTTTCAACTATTTTTATGTCATTCCACGATGAGTTACATAACTATTTGACCAGAATCCAACAACCTGCAATCAAGCTTATTGAAAATATGCTTTAATAATTACAGTATTTTTCAATTTTTGGTTATTGTAATATGTCGGTTTATTTGTTGCTATGAAAACAATGTGCCCTTTTAATATTTTACTTGTGAGATTATATAAAATTAAAATGAAATTTTCATACGTTGTAACATCACTAAAACTACGTCACTACCGAATGATATATCTCATACCCTCAGGATAAATACTCTAAAAACTCACGTTTTTAAGTAATAAAAAGTTAAACTACTATAGCAATGCGTGATTTTTTGTTTTTCTTATACTTGAGACAGGTTCTTAAGTAAAAATATCATCATAACTCAGGTTTTTTAAAGATTTAAATAATTTATCTCATCAACAATGTCACATTTTATCTTTAGGCATTGTTATTTCGGCCCTTCAAAACATTGCCTACGCTTTCTCCTTTAAACACTTGTTAATTTCTCGTAAAATATTATTTTGCGGAAGTTATCAGAAAAAAGCTACCGCTCCAAAAGAATTTGAAAACAAACAATTTTACCTCACTGAAAGAACGCGCTTTGGTGGGCTTATCATTATTTTAAGGTCTAAATCATTATTTTTATCATGTAGCTTAATTTTTTTTTAATTCTAGTCACGAATAGTAATTAACATAACAATTAGTTTGTAGATTTATTTAAATAAATAGCTTATTATAGGGTATAGCAATGTAAGGCTATATGTAGCTCCCGTTTGTTCGCTTAATGGGGTGGATTCCCACCAATCTACAAAGGGTGTGGTTCTGGTAATCTGTTACAATGTGCTCTGTTACAATAACTAACCATTGTTATGTATTGCCTGCAATCCTCATCAATATCCACCCTGCTGTAGTTACATTATTCAGGACAGATCTCCGTATAACAGTTGTATGATATGGCTATGGATGGGGTTACCTGGCGGCTGTCCTGAGTGTCTTATATTTGTACGCTGTTATTTACGTACCAGTTTCTAGATGTAAGTACTATAAAGAATGATGTCATAGCAGAATGTGTGGAATAAACTGACATATATTTCTATATATTGATTTTATTTTGATTTCAATTAATATCATACAAAAAAGCAATCACCATAGAATGAGTCCGTTTGAGATAAGAATACATGTAAACTGTTGTAGATTGTAGAGAATAAAATTCGTATTAACTGTACTCCTTTCCTCAATATTTGATTTTCATGGATTAATTTTAAAACATTATTAAGAAAATAATCTTTTTGTACCACAAAAAAACTAATAAAGAGAAAATTCATTCAAAGGTTTACGTGGAAAAAATCGGAATTCACACAATTTATTATTGTAGATGAACCTACAATAACAACACCAACAATAAAGTTTATATGGTATTGTACTGCAGTATATATAGAAAGCGACAACAAAGAGTTTTGACATATAAAGGGTGAAGTGTAAACATAATCAATGTCTCATCCATCTTCCCTGCGTCAAATGTAGAGGGCAAAACATGCGATGCGTTTCCTCAGATAATATAAACTATATGAGACCCAGTACATAATAGTTAATAAGAGGTAAACAAGACATATTTATTTGAACTATAACGAAATTCAAAATACATCATGAATAGAAATTGAAGAAAATGCATACTATGAAACTACATCTCATTGCATAAAAAAATGTAAAGGCAGTTGCGGGGCTGGCCGATAGACTTAGGTACTTATAACTTGCTGTAAATGTAAATTTTATGAATATAAATGTTACAATCCTATAAATTGCATCATTTTTACATACCTCAGGAGTTTTCACCTAGAGAAATCTCTAAACATTCAAATTTCAATATTAATTTGTAAAAAATGAATGAAAAACTAATTTAAGAAATATTTATGATATACAATTTGGTTACCTAAATAATTAACTATAGTTATTCACATATACCATCATAACCTTATGAATTAGTACGCGATTTAGAATATTTTTAGGTTATCCGAGGTATAAAGTAATCCGCAACCCTGTATCTCAATAAATGTACAGTTTAATTTTATTTCCATCTAGTTTTTGGATAAAATATTTCGAAATACGAAGTAAGTTATTTAATTTGTCATACAGAATTCATAATTTGGACATCTTCTCAGGAATGAACGAGGATGATAGATTCCTGGCAGACAGACCATAAAAAAACTCCATTGCAATAATCTTAATCTACCTCAACATATCAGTAAGTATGTGAAAAAAGATCCGTTGTTGGTCCATTGCGGAATGACCAGGAGGTGAAAGCTTTCATACATCAAATTGAATTGGCTTAGAAAAATCTCCAGACCATCCTAAAACATTTATTTAATTTTCATAACCTTAACATACAAATCGACCATAAAGTGAAATAAACCTAGTAACTATATATTAAATAAATAATGTATAATCTTTCATAGGATATTAA